>NW_027451642.1:0-22500 GCF_964194025.1 Convolutriloba macropyga
GCTTGAGTTAGCTTGAACTAGCTTGAGTTAGCTTGAGTTAGCTTGAGTTAGCTTGAGTTAGCTTGAGTTAGCTTGAGTTAGCTTGTCTTAGCTTTAGCTAGCTTGAGTTAGCTTGAACTAGCTTTAGCTACCTTGAGTTAGCTTGAGTTAGCTCGGGTTAGCTTGAGTTAGCTTGAGTTAGCTTGAGTTAGCTTTAGCTAGCTTGAGTTAGCTTGAGTTAGCTTGAGTTAGCTTGAGTTAGCTTGAATTAGCTTGAGTTAGCTTGAGTTAGCTTTAGCTAGCTTGGGTTAGCTTGAGCTAGCTTGAGTTAGCTCGGGTTAGCTTGAGTTAGCTTGAGTTAGCTTTAGCTAGCTTGAGTTAGCTTGAGTTAGCTTGAGTTAGCTTGAGTTAGCTTTAGCTAGCTTGAGTTAGCTTGAACTAGCTTGAGTTAGCTTGAGCTAGCTTGAGTTAGCTTGAGTTAGCTTGAGTTAGCTTTAGCTAGCTTGAGTTAGCTTGAACTAGCTTTAGTTAGCTTGAGTTAGCTTGAGTTAGCTTGAGTTAGCTTGAGTTAGCTTGTCTTAGCTTTAGCTAGCTTGAGTTAGCTTGAACTAGCTTTAGCTACCTTGAGTTAGCTTGAGTTAGCTCGGGTTAGCTTGAGTTAGCTTGAGTTAGCTTGAGTTAGCTTTAGCTAGCTTGAGTTAGCTTGAGTTAGCTTGAGTTAGCTTGAGTTAGCTTGAGTTAGCTTGAGTTAGCTTGTCTTAGCTTTAGCTAGCTTGAGTTAGCTTGAACTAGCTTTAGCTACCTTGAGTTAGCTTGAGTTAGCTCGGGTTAGCTTGAGTTAGCTTGAGTTAGCTTGAGTTAGCTTTAGCTAGCTTGAGTTAGCTTGAGTTAGCTTGAGTTAGCTTGAGTTAGCTTGAATTAGCTTGAGTTAGCTTGAGTTAGCTTTAGCTAGCTTGGGTTAGCTTGAGCTAGCTTGAGTTAGCTCGGGTTAGCTTGAGTTAGCTTGAGTTAGCTTTAGCTAGCTTGAGTTAGCTTGAGTTAGCTTGAGTTAGCTTGAGTTAGCTTTAGCTAGCTTGAGTTAGCTTGAACTAGCTTGAGTTAGCTTGAGCTAGCTTGAGTTAGCTTGAGTTAGCTTGAGTTAGCTTTAGCTAGCTTGAGTTAGCTTGAACTAGCTTGAGTTAGCTTGAGTTAGCTTGAGTTAGCTTGAGTTAGCTTGAGTTAGCTTGTCTTAGCTTTAGCTAGCTTGAGTTAGCTTGAACTAGCTTTAGCTACCTTGAGTTAGCTTGAGTTAGCTCGGGTTAGCTTGAGTTAGCTTGAGTTAGCTTGAGTTAGCTTTAGCTAGCTTGAGTTAGCTTGAGTTAGCTTGAGTTAGCTTGAACTAGCTTGAGTTAGCTTGAGTTAGCTTGAGTTAGCTTGAGTTAGCTTGAGTTAGCTTGTCTTAGCTTTAGCTAGCTTGAGTTAGCTTGAACTAGCTTTAGCTACCTTCAGTTAGCTTGAGTTAGCTCGGGTTAGCTTGAGTTAGCTTGAGTTAGCTTGAGTTAGCTTTAGCTAGCTTGAGTTAGCTTGAGTTAGCTTGAGTTAGCTTGAGTTAGCTTGAATTAGCTTGAGTTAGCTTGAGTTAGCTTTAGCTAGCTTGGGTTAGCTTGAGCTAGCTTGAGTTAGCTCGGGTTAGCTTGAGTTAGCTTGAGTTAGCTTTAGCTAGCTTGAGTTAGCTTGAGTTAGCTTGAGTTAGCTTGAGTTAGCTTTAGCTAGCTTGAGTTAGCTTGAGCTAGCTGAGTTAGCTTGAGTTAGCTAGCTTGAGCTTGAGCTAGCTAGCTAGCTTGAGCTTGAGCTAGCTAGCTCGCTTGAGCTTGAGCTTGAGCTAGCTAGCTTGAGCTTGAGCTAGCTAGCTAGCTTGAGCTTGAGCTTGAGCTAGCTGGCTTGAGCTTGAGCTAGCTAGCTTGAGCTTGAGCTAGCTAGCTAGCTAGCTTGAGCTTGAGCTTGAGCTAGCTAGCTAGCTTGAGCTAGCTATCTAGCTTGAGCTTGAGCTAGCTAGCTAGCTTGAGCTTGAGCTTGAGCTTGAGCTAGCTGGCTTGAGCTTGAGCTAGCTAGCTTGAGCTTGAGCTAGCTAGCTAGCTTGAGCTTGAGCTTGAGCTAGCTGGCTTGAGCTTGAGCTAGCTAGCTTGAGCTTGAGCTAGCTAGCTAGCTTGAGCTTGAGCTTGAGCTAGCTAGCTAGCTAGCTTGAGCTTGAGCTTGAGCTTGAGCTAGCTAGCTTGAGCTTGAGCTAGCTAGCTAGCTTGAGCTTGAGCTTGAGCTAGCTAGCTTGAGCTTGAGCTTGAGCTAGCTAGCTTGAGCTTGAGCTTGAGCTAGCTAGCTTGAGCTTGAGCTTGAGCTAGCTAGCTTGAGCTTGAGCTTGAGCTAGCTAGCTAGCTAGCTTGAGCTTGAGCTAGCTAGCTTGAGCTTGAGCTAGCTAGCTAGCTTGAGATTGAGCTTGAGCTAGCTGGCTTGAGCTTGAGCTAGCTAGCTTGAGCTTGAGCTAGCTAGCTTGAGCTTGAGCTAGCTAGCTAGCTTGAACTTGAGCTAGCTAGCTAGCTTGAGCTTGAGCTTGAGCTAGCTAGCTAGCTTGAGCTTGAGCTTGAGCTAGCTGGCTTGAGCTTGAGCTAGCTAGCTTGAGCTTGAGCTAGCTAGCTTGAGCTTGAGCTAGCTAGCTAGCTTGAACTTGAGCTAGCTAGCTAGCTTGAGCTTGAGCTAGCTAGCTAGCTTGAGCTTGAGCTAGCTAGCTAGCTTGAGCTTGAGCTTGAGCTAGCTAGCTTGAGCTTGAGCTTGAGCTAGCTAGCTAGCTTGAGCTTGAGCTAGCTAGCTTGAGCTTGAGCTAGCTAGCTTGAGCTTGAGCTAGCTAGCTAGCTTGAGCTTGAGCTAGCTAGCTAGCTTGAACTTGAGCTAGCTAGCTAGCTTGAGCTTGAGCTAGCTAGCTAGCTTGAGCTAGCTAGCTAGCTTGAGCTTGAGCTTGAGCTAGCTAGCTTGAGCTTGAGCTAGCTAGCTAGCTTGAGCTTGAGCTAGCTAGCTAGCTTGAGCTTGAGCTAGCTAGCTAGCTTGAGCTTGAGCTTGAGCTAGCTAGCTTGAGCTTGAGCTTGAGCTAGCTAGCTAGCTTGAGCTTGAGCTAGCTAGCTTGAGCTTGAGCTAGCTAGCTTGAGCTTGAGCTAGCTAGCAAGCTTGTGCTTGAGCTAGCTAGCTAGCTTGAGCTTGAGCTTGAGCTAGCTAGCTTGAGCTTGAGCTAGCTAGCTTGAGCTTGAGCTAGCTAGCTTGAGCTTGAGCTAGCTAGCAAGCTTGTGCTTGAGCTAGCTAGCTAGCTTGAGCTTGAGCTTGAGCTAGCTGGCTTGAGCTTGAGCTAGCTAGCTTGAGCTTGAGCTAGCTAGCTTGAGCTTGACCTAGCTAGCTAGCTTGAACTTGAGCTAGCTAGCTAGCTTGAGCTTGAGCTAGCTAGCTAGCTTGAGCTTGAGCTAGCTAGCTAGCTTGAGCTTGAGCTTGAGCTAGCTAGCTTGAGCTTGAGCTTGAGCTAGCTAGCTAGCTTGAGCTTGAGCTAGCTAGCTTGAGCTTGAGCTAGCTAGCTTGAGCTTGAGCTAGCTAGCTAGCTTGAGCTTGAGCTAGCTAGCTAGCTTGAACTTGAGCTAGCTAGCTAGCTTGAGTTTGAGCTAGCTAGCTTGAGCTTGAGCTAGCTAGCTTGAGCTTGAGCTAGCTAGCTAGCTTGAACTTGAGCTAGCTAGCTAGCTTGAGCTTGAGCTAGCTAGCTAGCTTGAGCTTGAGCTAGCTAGCTAGCTTGAGCTTGAGCTTGAGCTAGCTAGCTTGAGCTTGAGCTTGAGCTAGCTAGCTAGCTTGAGCTTGAGCTAGCTAGCTTGAGCTTGAGCTAGCTAGCTTGAGCTTGAGCTAGCTAGCTAGCTTGAGCTTGAGCTAGCTAGCTAGCTTGAACTTGAGCTAGCTAGCTAGCTTGAGCTTGAGCTAGCTAGCTTGAGCTTGAGCTAGCTAGCTAGCTTGAGCTTGAGCTTGAGCTAGCTAGCTAGCTAGCTTGAGCTTGAGCTTGAGCTTGAGCTAGCTAGCTTGAGCTTGAGCTAGCTAGCTAGCTTGAGCTTGGGCTTGAGCTAGCTAGCTTGAGCTTGAGCTTGAGCTAGCTAGCTTGAGCTTGAGCTTGAGCTAGCTAGCTTGAGCTTGAGCTTGAGCTAGCTAGCTTGAGCTTGAGCTTGAGCTAGCTAGCTAGCTAGCTTGAGCTTGAGCTAGCTAGCTTGAGCTTGAGCTAGCTAGCTAGCTTGAGCTTGAGCTTGAGCTAGCTGGCTTGAGCTTGAGCTAGCTAGCTTGAGCTTGAGCTAGCTAGCTTGAGCTTGAGCTAGCTAGCTAGCTTGAACTTGAGCTAGCTAGCTAGCTTGAGCTTGAGCTTGAGCTTGAGCTAGCTAGCTAGCTTGAGCTTGAGCTTGAGCTAGCTGGCTTGAGCTTGAGCTAGCTAGCTTGAGCTTGAGCTAGCTAGCTTGAGCTTGAGCTAGCTAGCTAGCTTGAACTTGAGCTAGCTAGCTAGCTTGAGCTTGAGCTAGCTAGCTAGCTTGAGCTTGAGCTAGCTAGCTAGCTTGAGCTTGAGCTTGAGCTAGCTAGCTTGAGCTTGAGCTTGAGCTAGCTAGCTAGCTTGAGCTTGAGCTAGCTAGCTTGAGCTTGAGCTAGATAGCTTGAGCTTGAGCTAGCTAGCTAGCTTGAGCTTGAGCTAGCTAGCTAGCTTGAACTTGAGCTAGCTAGCTAGCTTGAGCTTGAGCTAGCTAGCTAGCTTGAGCTAGCTAGCTAGCTTGAGCTTGAGCTTGAGCTAGCTAGCTTGAGCTTGAGCTAGCTAGCTAGCTTGAGCTTGAGCTAGCTAGCTAGCTTGAGCTTGAGCTAGCTAGCTAGCTTGAGCTTGAGCTTGAGCTAGCTAGCTTGAGCTTGAGCTTGAGCTAGCTAGCTAGCTTGAGCTTGAGCTAGCTAGCTTGAGCTTGAGCTAGCTAGCTTGAGCTTGAGCTAGCTAGCAAGCTTGTGCTTGAGCTAGCTAGCTAGCTTGAGCTTGAGCTTGAGCTAGCTAGCTTGAGCTTGAGCTAGCTAGCTTGAGCTTGAGCTAGCTAGCTTGAGCTTGAGCTAGCTAGCAAGCTTGTGCTTGAGCTAGCTAGCTAGCTTGAGCTTGAGCTTGAGCTAGCTGGCTTGAGCTTGAGCTAGCTAGCTTGAGCTTGAGCTAGCTAGCTTGAGCTTGAGCTAGCTAGCTAGCTTGAACTTGAGCTAGCTAGCTAGCTT
Organism: Convolutriloba macropyga; assembly: GCF_964194025.1. Taxonomy (NCBI): domain Eukaryota; kingdom Metazoa; phylum Xenacoelomorpha; order Acoela; family Convolutidae; genus Convolutriloba; species Convolutriloba macropyga. The sequence goes on from NW_027451642.1 coordinate 5,254, forward strand.
GAGCTTGAGCTAGCTAGCTAGCTTGAGCTTGAGCTAGCTAGCTAGCTTGAGCTTGAGCTTGAGCTAGCTAGCTTGAGCTTGAGCTTGAGCTAGCTAGCTAGCTTGAGCTTGAGCTAGCTAGCTTGAGCTTGAGCTAGCTAGCTTGAGCTTGAGCTAGCTAGCTAGCTTGAGCTTGAGCTAGCTAGCTAGCTTGAACTTGAGCTAGCTAGCTAGCTTGAGTTTGAGCTAGCTAGCTTGAGCTTGAGCTAGCTAGCTTGAGCTTGAGCTAGCTAGCTAGCTTGAACTTGAGCTAGCTAGCTAGCTTGAGCTTGAGCTAGCTAGCTAGCTTGAGCTTGAGCTAGCTAGCTAGCTTGAGCTTGAGCTTGAGCTAGCTAGCTTGAGCTTGAGCTTGAGCTAGCTAGCTAGCTTGAGCTTGAGCTAGCTAGCTTGAGCTTGAGCTAGCTAGCTTGAGCTTGAGCTAGCTAGCTAGCTTGAGCTTGAGCTAGCTAGCTAGCTTGAACTTGAGCTAGCTAGCTAGCTTGAGCTTGAGCTAGCTAGCTAGCTTGAGCTAGCTAGCTAGCTTGAGCTTGAGCTTGAGCTTGAGCTAGCTAGCTTGAGCTTGAGCTAGCTAGCTAGCTTGAGCTTGAGCTAGCTAGCTAGCTTGAGCTTGAGCTAGCTAGCTAGCTTGAGCTTGAGCTTGAGCTAGCTAGCTTGAGCTTGAGCTAGCTAGCTAGCTTGAGCTTGAGCTAGCTAGCTAGCTTGAGCTTGAGCTTGAGCTAGCTAGCTTGAGCTTGAGCTTGAGCTAGCTAGCTAGCTTGAGCTTGAGCTAGCTAGCTTGAGCTTGAGCTAGCTAGCTTGAGCTTGAGCTAGCTAGCTAGCTTGTGCTTGAGCTAGCTAGCTAGCTTGAGCTTGAGCTTGAGCTAGCTGGCTTGAGCTTGAGCTAGCTAGCTTGAGCTTGAGCTAGCTAGCTTGAGCTTGAGCTAGCTAGCTAGCTTGAACTTGAGCTAGCTAGCTAGCTTGAGCTTGAGCTAGCTAGCTAGCTTGAGCTTGAGCTAGCTAGCTAGCTTGAGCTTGAGCTTGAGCTAGCTAGCTTGAGCTTGAGCTTGAGCTAGCTAGCTAGCTTGAGCTTGAGCTAGCTAGCTTGAGCTTGAGCTAGCTAGCTTGAGCTTGAGCTAGCTAGCTAGCTTGAGCTTGAGCTAGCTAGCTAGCTTGAACTTGAGCTAGCTAGCTAGCTTGAGCTTGAGCTAGCTAGCTAGCTTGAGCTAGCTAGCTAGCTTGAGCTTGAGCTTGAGCTAGCTAGCTTGAGCTTGAGCTAGCTAGCTAGCTTGAGCTTGAGCTAGCTAGCTAGCTTGAGCTTGAGCCAGCTAGCTAGCTTGAGCTTGAGCTTGAGCTAGCTAGCTTGAGCTTGAGCTTGAGCTAGCTAGCTAGCTTGAGCTTGAGCTAGCTAGCTTGAGCTTGAGCTAGCTAGCTTGAGCTTGAGCTAGCTAGCAAGCTTGTGCTTGAGCTAGCTAGCTAGCTTGAGCTTGAGCTTGAGCTAGCTAGCTTGAGCTTGAGCTAGCTAGCTTGAGCTTGAGCTAGCTAGCTTGAGCTTGAGCTAGCTAGCAAGCTTGTGCTTGAGCTAGCTAGCTAGCTTGAGCTTGAGCTTGAGCTAGCTGGCTTGAGCTTGAGCTAGTAGCTTGAGCTTGAGCTAGCTAGCTTGAGCTTGAGCTAGCTAGCTAGCTTGAACTTGAGCTAGCTAGCTAGCTTGAGCTTGAGCTAGCTAGCTAGCTTGAGCTTGAGCTAGCTAGCTAGCTTGAGCTTGAGCTTGAGCTAGCTAGCTTGAGCTTGAGCTTGAGCTAGCTAGCTAGCTGGAGCTTGAGCTAGCTAGCTTGAGCTTGAGCTAGCTAGCTTGAGCTTGAGCTAGCTAGCTAGCTTGAGCTTGAGCTAGCTAGCTAGCTTGAACTTGAGCTAGCTAGCTAGCTTGAGTTTGAGCTAGCTAGCTTGAGCTTGAGCTAGCTAGCTTGAGCTTGAGCTAGCTAGCTAGCTTGAACTTGAGCTAGCTAGCTAGCTTGAGCTTGAGCTAGCTAGCTAGCTTGAGCTTGAGCTAGCTAGCTAGCTTGAGCTTGAGCTTGAGCTAGCTAGCTTGAGCTTGAGCTTGAGCTAGCTAGCTAGCTTGAGCTTGAGCTAGCTAGCTTGAGCTTGAGCTAGCTAGCTTGAGCTTGAGCTAGCTAGCTAGCTTGAGCTTGAGCTAGCTAGCTAGCTTGAACTTGAGCTAGCTAGCTAGCTTGAGCTTGAGCTAGCTAGCTAGCTTGAGCTAGCTAGCTAGCTTGAGCTTGAGCTTGAGCTTGAGCTAGCTAGCTTGAGCTTGAGCTAGCTAGCTAGCTTGAGCTTGAGCTAGCTAGCCAGCTTGAGCTTGAGCTAGCTAGCTAGCTTGAGCTTGAGCTTGAGCTAGCTAGCTTGAGCTTGAGCTTGAGCTAGCTAGCTAGCTTGAGCTTGAGCTAGCTAGCTAGCTTGAGCTTGAGCTTGAGCTAGCTAGCTTGAGCTTGAGCTTGAGCTAGCTAGCTAGCTTGAGCTTGAGCTAGCTAGCTTGAGCTTGAGCTAGCTAGCTTGAGATTGAGCTAGCTAGCTAGCTTGTGCTTGAGCTAGCTAGCTAGCTTGAGCTTGAGCTTGAGCTAGCTGGCTTGAGCTTGAGCTAGCTAGCTTGAGCTTGAGCTAGCTAGCTTGAGCTTGAGCTAGCTAGCTAGCTTGAACTTGAGCTAGCTAGCTAGCTTGAGCTTGAGCTTGAGCTAGCTAGCTAGCTTGAGCTTGAGCTAGCTAGCTAGCTTGAGCTTGAGCTTGAGCTAGCTAGCTTGAGCTTGAGCTTGAGCTAGCTAGCTAGCTTGAGCTTGAGCTAGCTAGCTTGAGCTTGAGCTAGCTAGCTTGAGCTTGAGCTAGCTAGCTAGCTTGAGCTTGAGCTAGCTAGCTAGCTTGAACTTGAGCTAGCTAGCTAGCTTGAGCTTGAGCTAGCTAGCTAGCTTGAGCTAGCTAGCTAGCTTGAGCTTGAGCTTGAGCTTGAGCTAGCTAGCTTGAGCTTGAGCTAGCTAGCTAGCTTGAGCTTGAGCTAGCTAGCTAGCTTGAGCTTGAGCTAGCTAGCTAGCTTGAGCTTGAGCTTGAGCTAGCTAGCTTGAGCTTGAGCTTGAGCTAGCTAGCTAGCTTGAGCTTGAGCTAGCTAGCTTGAGCTTGAGCTAGCTAGCTTGAGCTTGAGCTAGCTAGCTAGCTTGAGCTTGAGCTAGCTAGCTAGCTTGAGCTTGAGCTAGCTGGCTTGAGCTTGAGCTAGATAGCTTGAGCTTGAGCTAGCTAGCTAGCTTGAGCTAGCTAGCTAGAGCTCGACCTATGAAAAGCTGCGCAAACACTTATTCTATAATAATTGCGAAAATTAAAAATTTCACAAGTGAAAAGCTGCATAAACAGTAATTCTATGTGTGGGGCATTATTAGGGGGAGGTGTCTTGTCAAAATATGGCTGGACTAAAGACCTCAACCCAGATAGGGTGGAAGGCCCTATGATCGGTCTGTTACTAATCGGTGACCGATAAAGACCTGACCAAGGCCTGTAGTAAGCTTGGTTAGGCATTACAGGAGATAACACTAAGACCGAGGGGTCTTAGAGAGCCCTCTAGCGGGGCGAATAGAGCTAGATCGAGCCTTGGGAAAGCTAGATCGAGCAGGACTGAAGCTAAAGGATAGACCGAGAGGTCTGTCTGGTCCTCCTAGAGAGGCCAAGAGAAAGTACGAGAAGCCAACTAAAGCTTGATCGGGCCTTCAGCAAGCACGACCGAGCTGTACCGGAGCTAACACTAAGACCGAGGGGTCTTAGAGAGCCCTCTAGCGGGGCGAATAGAGCTAGATCGAGCCTTGGGAAAGCTAGATCGAGCAGGACTGAAGCTAAACGATAGACCGAGAGGTCTGTCTGGTCCTCCTAGAGAGGCCAAGAGAAAAAACGAGAAGCTAACTAAAGCTTGATCGGGCCTTCAGCAAGCACGACCGAGCTGTACCGGAGCTAACACTAAGACCGAGGGGTCTTAGAGAGCCCTCTAGCGGGGCGAATAGAGCTTGATCAAGCCTTGGGCAAGCTAGATCGAGCAGGACTGAAGCTAAGCAAGAGACCGAGAGGTCTGTCTGGTCCTCCTAGAGAGGCCAAGAGAAAGTACGAGAAGCCAACTAAAGCTTGATCGGGCCTTCAGCAAGCACGACCGAGCTGTACCGGAGCTAACACTAAGACCGAGGGGTCTTAGAGAGCCCTCTAGCGGGGCGAATAGAGCTAGATCGAGCCTTGGGAAAGCTAGATCGAGCAGGACTGAAGCTAAACGATAGACCGAGAGGTCTGTCTGGTCCTCCTAGAGAGGCCAAGAGAAAGTACGAGAAGCTAACTAAAGCTTGATCGCGCCTTCAGCAAGCACGATTGAGCAAGACCGGAGCTAACACTAAGACCGAAGTGTCTTAGAGAGCCCTCTGGTGGGGCGAATAGAGCTAGATCGAGCCTTGGGAAAGCTAGATCGAGTAAGATTGAAGCTGAAAGAGTGTCAGAGGAGCAAATGAACCTCCAAAAAGTGAAAATCAAATTTTAGAAAAAACACAAGTTAAATACTGCATGGACAGTATTTCTATGTGTGGGGCATTATTAGGGGGAGGTGTCTTGTCAAAATATGGCTGGACTAAAGACCTCAACCCGGATAGGGTGGAAGGCCCCATGATCGGTCTGTTACTAATCGGTGACCGATAAAGACCTGACCAAGGCCTGTAGTAAGCTTGGTTAGGCATTACAGGAGTTAACACTAAGACCGAGGGGTCTTAGAGAGCCCTCTAGCGGGGCGAATAGAGCTAGATCGAGCCTTGGGAAAGCTAGATCGAGCAGGACTGAAGCTAAGCAAGAGACCGAAAGGTCTGTCTGGTCCTCCTAGAGAGGCCAAGAGAAAGTACGAGAAGCTAACTAAAGCTTGATCAGGCCTTCAGCAAGCACGACCGAGCTGTACCGGAGCTAACACTAAGACCGAGGGGTCTTAGAGAGCCCTCTAGCAGGGCGAATAGATCTAGATCGAGCCTTGGGAAAGCTAGATCGAGCAGGACTGAAGCTAAACGATAGACCGAGAGGTCTGTCTGGTCCTCCTAGAGAGGCCAAGAGAAAGTACGAGAAGCTAACTAAAGCTTGATCGGGCCTTCAGCAAGCACGACCGAGCTGTACCGGAGCTAACACTAAGACCGAGGGGTCTTAGAGAGCCCTCTAGCAGGGCGAATAGAGCTAGATCGAGCCTTGGGAAAGCTAGATCAAGCAGGACTGAAGCTAAACGATAGACCGAGAGGTCTGTCTGGTCCTCCTAGAGAGGCCAAGAGAAAGTACGAGAATCTAACTAAAGCTTGATCGGGCCTTCAGCAAGCACGACCGAGCTGTACCGGAGCTAACACTAAGACCGAGGGGTCTTAGAGAGCCCTCTAGCAGGGCGAATAGAGCTAGATCGAGCCTTGGGAAAGCTAGATCGAGCAGGACTGAAGCTAAACGATAGACCGAGAGGTCTGTCTGGTCCTCCTAGAGAGGCCAAGAGGAAGTACGAGAAGCTAACTAAAGCTTGATCGCGCCTTCAGCAAGCACGATTGAGCAAGACCGGAGCTAACACTAAGACCGAAGTGTCTTAGAGAGCCCTCTAGTGGGGCGAATAGAGCTAGATCGAGCCTTGGGAAAGCTAGATCGAGTAAGATTGAAGCTGAAAGAGTGTCAGAGGAGCAAATGAACCTCCAAAAAGTGAAAATCAAATTTTAGAAAAAAACACAAGTTAAATACTGCATGGACAGTAATTCTATGTGTGGGGCATTATTAGGGAGAGGTGTCTTGTCAAAATATGGCTGGACTAAAGACCTCAACCCGGATAGGGTGGAAGGCCCTATGATTGGTCTGTTACTAATCGGTGACCGATAAAGACCTGACCAAGGCCTGTAGTAAGCTTGGTTAGGCATTACAGAAGATAACACTAAGACCGAGGGGTCTTAGAGAGCCCTCTAGCGGGGCGAATAGAGCTTGATCAAGCCTTGGGCAAGCTAGATCGAGCAGGACTGAAGCTAAACGATAGACCGAGAGGTCTGTCTGGTCCTCCTAGAGAGGCCAAGAGAAAGTACGAGAATCTAACTAAAGCTGGGTCGGGCCTTCAGCAAGCACGACCGAGCAGTACCGGAGCTAACACTAAGACCGAGGGGTCTTAGAGAGCCCTCTAGTGGGGCGAATAGAGCTAGATCGAGCCTTGGGAAAGCTAGATCGAGCAGGACTGAAGCTAAACGATAAACCGAAAGGTCTGACGGGTCCTCATAAGAGGCATGGAGAAAGATCTGATACTAAAGTACCTCTCGGAAGTAATAAAATATGCCTGATGAAGCCGGGTATGATGTTTGTTGTTTGATGGCATTCATCGATTAGGTCTGGTGGATTCCCCATTACTCCGAGTGGTACTAGTAGAGGCTCCTACAGGGGTGAGCAAAGCGAGATCAAGCCTTAGGCAAGCTAGATCGAGCAGAACTGAAGCTGAAAAGCAAAATAAATGACAGGTCTGTCCAAATCAATAAACTTGAAATCCAGTGTGGTCACCACGGGTCACGAGGTGAATTCCTAGCGATTGTCTGCTGAACGTATAGGAAGGCCCGAAACGAACGATAATTTCATTGCACAGTGGAGATACTATACGTTCAGGAGTAGCATACATCGGGTTTGATCTATGATCATGTCTGGTCTCCGAGGATCCACCGGGTTACCAACTGGCACCGCTGTACTGGGTGTAAAACTGGGCCACCTGAAGTCCCGGGTGTAAAACTAGGTGCCTCTGTGCCAAAGTAGCGGCTTGCGTAGTGCATTATGCCTCCGGCTTGCGAAATGGTTATAAGCAATAACAACAGGACGCCGCGGGGTGTTCACTTAAAGGAGTAACGTTCTCTCAAGGGAGGGGATCTAAAAATCTTGATAAAACATTTATTCTATGCAAAATTTGTGCGCAAATTTTGCAAAGTAAAAAGCTGCACTGTAGCAAATTCTATGTGTGTAGCATTATTAGGGAAGTGTTGTTTGATGGCACCTCTCTACTTGATGCACCAAAGAACTACCTTGATGGCTCATGACCGCTGGTAATCTGTCGTCGCTAGTAGTTCGGAACTGAGAACAAATATGTTCGCAAATTACAACAATTATACAGCATATTGCTGAATAAAGCAGAACCGAATAATACTCAGTGACTTTACACCAAGACTGACTAATGTCTGGATTGTATCGTCCTACTCGAGTAAGGCGAAGAAAAGCTAGAAAGATACGCTTTTCACAAAGCAGGCTTAATGCATGCAAACCAAGGAGGAAGGAGTGATGCCCCTCCTTATAATAAGCAGAACCAAATAAAGAACAGACAGCATCATCTGTACAGTGACCAAGAAGAGGTGAAACTTCTGTATGTGAAAAGGCAATTTGAGCGAGATTTATTAGCAGACTAGTATTATGTTGTTTCTAGTAGGCGAAAGCCGAAACATCAACATGTGAAAATCTGATATTAAATCCTCAATCATTTTCCCTAGTATTATACAGCTATGAGTAACCTTAATTGGACACGGCAATTATTGCTGACTGGTGAAACTTTCGCATGGGAAAGACACACACACTTCTTGACAAAGCAATAAGTATTATGCTGTTTCTAGTACGCGAAAGCAGAAACATCAGCATGTGAAAGTTGTGAAGTTGAAGAATTTTTGTGTTGAGTACGATGTTGTTACTAGTAACCATGTCGACAGCTGAGAACTGTTCTCTAACCAATAGAAGGTGAAACTTCTGTATGTGAAAAGGCAATTTGAGCGAGATTTCTTAGCAGACTAGTATTATGTTGTTTCTAGTAGGCGAAAGCCGAAACATCAACATGTGAAAATCTGATATTAAATCCTCAATCATTTTCCCTAGTATTATACAGCTACTAGTAGCCGTAATTGGTCAGGGAAACATTGTTGACCGGTGAAACTTCACATGGGAAAGACACACAAATTACTTGACAAAACAATAAGTATTATGCTGTTTCTAGTATGCGAAAGCAGAAACATCAGCATGTGAAAGTTGTGAAGTTGAAAAGTTTTTGTGTTGAGTACGGTGTTGTTACTAGTAACCATGTCGACAGCTGGAAAGCTGTTCTCTAACCAATAAAAGGTAAAACTTCTGTATCTGAAGAGGCGGCGTGATTGAGATTTTTAACAGACTAGTATTATGTTGTTTCTAGTAGGCGAGAGCCGAAACATCGACATGTGAACATCTGGTTTTTAAATCATGAGTCAATTCTCCCTAGTATGATACAGTTGTTAGCCGGTATTGGTAACAGTAGAACAGAGATTTGGAGGGCAAAACCTGCTCATGGGAAATGCTCACAGAGCGCTATCTACCAGTACACATAGTATTATGCTGTTTCTAGTACGCGCGAGCCGAAACATCAGCATGTGAAATGTGTAATCGTGGGTAACTCTAAGTGTGTAGAGTACTGTGTAGTAACTAGTAGCCATGCCAAAGCATGCATTGAAACTCTTCGTGATTTAAAAAGCTCAAAGCAAGATTGACGAGGCCGCAAGGCTATGTCTTTCTAAATTCGAACAAATCGAAAGATTGTTCAAAGTACAATTAAACTGATTGATCCTGTCAGTTGCCATATGCTTGTCTGAAAGACTAAGCCATGCATGTGCAAGCGAAGCTTGAAAAAGTGGAACCGCGAATGGCTCATTAAATCAGTTACTATCTATTAGTTGATTTGCAAGCTAAATGAATAACTGCGGTAACCCTGCAGCTAATGCATGCTGATTGTCCGACACTGTCGGAGACTTTTACAAGACTACACCGGGTGATTTGCTAAGTACAGACACATCCCGTGATGAGTCCTAGTAACTGAAAGATCCCAGATAGCTTCGGCTTGGGGACGGAACTTCCGAATTTCTGACCTATCAACCTATGATGGTAGTGTAACGGACTACCATGGTTGTGACGGGTAACGGGGAATCAGGGTTCGATTCCGGAGAGGGAGCCTTAGAAACGGCTACCACATCCAAGGAAGGCAGCAGGCACGCAAATTACCCACTCTCCGCACGAGGAGGTAGTGACTAGAAATAATGATATGAACCTTTATGGTTTGTAATCAGAATGGAATGGACTTAAAAGCTCCATTGATGAACGAGTAGAGGGCAAGTCTGGTGCCAGCAGCCGCGGTAATACCAGCCTCTACAAGCGTATGCAATAGTTGCTGCGTTTAAAAAGCTCATAGTTGGATCTGTTTGAGTAGAACGGCAACATGGTCTTCAGTTAAATCTGTTGACTCGTTCCGCTCATCCTTCGCATCGAAGAAATAGTTTGCACTTAAATGTGACGAACTGTGGAAACGGTGTTTTCACCCTGAGAAAATTAGAGTGTTCAAAGCATCCTTTGGGATCGAATAATAAAGCATGGAATAATGGAGAATGACCCGCTACTCGATTGATGCCGGTTGGCTGAGTGCGGTAATGATTGAAAGGAACAGACGGGGGCATTTGTATTGCTACGTTAGAGGTGAAATTCTTGGATCGTGGCAAGACAAACTACTGCGAAAGCATTTGCCAAGAATGTTTTCATTAATCAAGAACGAAAGTCAGAGTATTGAAGAGGATTAGATACCCTCGTAATTCTGACCATAAACTATACCAACCTACAATTTGTCAAAGTCGATCTTGACTTGGCAAGAGATTAACCGGGAAACCAAAGTTTATTGGTTCCGGGGGAAGTATGGTTGCAAAATCGAAACTTAAAGGAATTGACGGAAGGGCACCACCAGGAGTGGAGCCTGCGGCTTAATTTGACTCAACACGGGAAAACTCACCCGGTCCAGACATCTTAAGGATTGACAGATTGAATATCTTTCATGATTATATGGGCGGTGGTGCATGGCCGTTCTTAGTTAGTGGAGTGATCTGTCTGGTTAATTCCGATAACGAACGAGATCTTCTCCATCTAAATAATGAAATTCACTATATGTGAATTCAAACACTTCTTAGAGGAACTATGCGGAATTAAATACCGCAGATGAAGTGAGGCTATAACAGGTCTGTGATGCCCTTAGATGTTCTGGACTGCACGCGCGCTACACTGTGTACTTTTAGATTGAGTACTCAGCCCTTGGTCCGAAATGGACTGGGCAATCAGAGAAAAGTACAGCGCTTCAAGGGGATCGTCTGTTGTAACTTGCAGACGTGAACCAGGAATTCCTGGTACTTATGAGTCAACAACTCATAGGGATTACGTCCCTGCCCTTTGTACACACCGCCCGTCGCTACTACTGATTGGATAGTTAAGCAAGAATTGCAAATTCCTACTGTTGGGACTTCGGTCTCCGGCAACGGGATGAAGCGGATCGAGCTTAATTGTCTAGAGGAAGTAAAAGTCGTAACAAGGTTTCCGTAGGGGAACCTGCGGAAGGATCAGTGATTGATTCCTTCGGGCATGGCTGCTGGTAGAGGCCATGTCTGTAGTGCGCATGACGCTCTGTCGCTAGAGATTGCTTGGCAACCAATCTCGAATTATGTATCGAGCTCAAAAACTACTTGTGTGGATACATAGTTCAGCAGTCATGGCAAGGGACTGCTTAAAGGGAGACTAGTTAGCAAAAGCAGCCTAGCAGAACTGCAGCTATCTAGATCTCAGAAGCTGGGTTATAGAAGCCCAGCTATAGACTTGTGAATGAGAAAGGCCTAAAAAGGTCCACAAGTCGCGTGGTTAGAACCGACACGCAAAAATCCCAGCGAGTGACAGAGCGTTGCGCTGTTCAGTGGGAAAGAGTTGAGCTACTCGGGGCGCCCACTGAACTTGCTCCGAGCCAAAGGCTCGAAAAAACACAGCTTAGCCTCAGATCCTTTACATAGAAGGCTAGCTAAAATAAACTTACCTTGGACGAGGGTAAAGTTTAGTCAGTTCTTAGGGGAGAGTAATCCACAGCTTCTCGCCCTCTGAACATTCTCCCAGATATGTAGGTCTGGGAGAGTCTCCTCCTGTTCTTCGGAATCTGGAGGTAGACAAAGACAGTACGATACGATCTTGCATCGGGATGACTAACCGATAATGATCATAATCTGACAATTTTTCCGGCTTGAGGCACCGGAGTCAGATTAAAGACACATACTGAACTAAAGGCGTATGTGCAAAGCTTGTCGGAGTGTAGAGAGTCAAGCTGAGTTGACTCGTCACGTGGTGATGACAACAGCCATGTGCAAAACACTCACAACTTTATCGTCTATGTGGAAAAGGTTGCTAACAGCGCTCTCTATGAGAGGCCCTCGCATATAACTATACGAGGAAAAGGCGATAGAGTTGTTTGAATGTGGGGCAGGTTCATCGACAAGCTAAGTTGATCACATTCTTGTTGTGGCATCCTACTAGAATTGGTCACGGTCTGCACCAACTCTCCCCAAGTTGGCCAGACTTAAAACTAGAAATAAGGTTTGCAGCTATGTGAACCTAGAAACTGTAAAGGAGTTGAAAGAACTTAAAGGAATTGAAAGAGGCCTTGAGGTATATCCTCTTGGTAAAGACCCACAAAAGCTCACAAAAGTGGCTTCGAAGGGCAAAACTGGTTCATCCAAAACAATTGGAGAGCTTAAAGCAGAACCAATTCGAATGAAACACTATTGGTGAAACTTCATCATGAGAACGTCACAAGCTGATCACGCTCTATGATATGACTAGTATTATGTTGCTTCTAGTAGGCTAAGCGCAAGCCGAAACATCAACATGTGAAAGTCGTAGAATTTTGCAATCAAACTGTGGCTAGTACTGTGATGTTACTAGTAACCTGGTGTTCCGTCATATGGCCAAGAGAGCATTTGAAGGCGAAACTTCTGCATGGGAAAGCTGCATCATGATCAAAATTTTATATCGAGTATTATGTTGACGTTAGTAGGCCTTGGCCGAAAACGCAGCATGTGAAAGGTATAGATAAAAGTTATTGTTGCAGTCAGTACTGTGTAGTTACTAGTAGCTGGATTTAAGCTCAAAATGAGACACTGTTGGTGAAACTTCATCATGAGAATGTCACAAGCTGATCAAGCTCTATGATATGACTAGTATTATGTTGCTTCTAGTAGGCTAAGCGCAAGCCGAAACATCAACATGTGAAAGTCGTAGAATTTTGCGATCAAATTGTGGCTAGTACTGTGATGTTACTAGTAACCTTGTGTTACGTCATATGGCCAAGAGAGCATTTGAAGGCGAAACTTCTGCATGGGGAAGCTGCATCATGAACAAAAGTTTATATCGAGTATTATGTTGACATTAGTAGGCCCTGGCCGAAAGCGCAGCATGTGAAAGGTATAGATAAAAGTTATCGTTGCAGTCAGTACTGTGTAGTTACTAGTAGCTGGATTTAAGCTCGAAATGAGACACTGTTGGTGAAACTTCATCATGAGAACGTCACAAGCTGATCACGCTCCATGATATGACTAGTATTATGTTGCTTCTAGTAGGCTAAGCGCAAGCCGAAACATCAACATGTGAAAGTCGTAGAATTTTGCGATCAAATTGTGGCTAGTACTGTGATGTTACTAGTAACCTTGTGTTACGTCATATGGCCAAGAGAGCATTTGAAGGCGAAACTTCTGCATGGGGAAGCTGCATCATGAACAAAAGTTTATATCGAGTATTATGTTGACGTTAGTAGGCCCTGGTCGAAAGCGCAGCATGTGAAAGGTATAGATAAAAGTTAGCGTTGCAGTCAGTACTGTGTAGTTACTAGTAGCTGGATTTAAGCTCGAAATGAGACACTGTTGGTGAAACTTCATCATGAGAACGTCACAAGCTGATCACGCTCTATGATATGACTAGTATTATGTTGCTTCTAGTAGGCTAAGCGCAAGCCGAAACATCAACATGTGAAAGTCGTAGAATTTTGCAATCAAACTGTGGCTAGTACTGTGATGTTACTAGTAACCTTTTCTTACGTCATATGGCCAAGAGAGCATTTGAAGGCGAAACTTCTGCATGGGGAAGCTGCATCATGAACAAAAGTTTATATCGAGTATTATGTTGACGTTAGTAGGCCCTGGCCGAAAGCGCAGCATGTGAAAGGTATAGATAAAAGTTATCGTTGCAGTCAGTACTGTGTAGTTACTAGTAGCTGGATTTAAGCTCGAAGTGAGACACTGTTGGTGAAACTTCATCATGAGAACGTCACAAGCTGATCACGCTCTATGATATGACTAGTATTATGTTGCTTATAGTAGGCTAAGCGCAAGCCGAAACATCAACATGTGAAAGTCGTAGAATTTTGCGATCAAATTGTGGCTAGTACTGTGATGTTACTAGTAACCTTGTGTTACGTCATATGGCCAAGAGAGCATTTGAAGGCGAAACTTCTGCATGGGGAAGCTGCATCATGAACAAAAGTTTATATCGAGTATTATGTTGACGTTAGTAGGCCCTGGCCGAAAGCGCAGCATGTGAAAGGTATAGATAAAAGTTAGCGTTGCAGTCAGTACTGTGTAGTTACTAGTAGCTGGATTTAAGCTCGAAATGAGACACTGTTGGTGAAACTTCATCATGAGAACGTCACAAGCTGATCACGCTCTATGATATGACTAGTATTATGTTGCTTCTAGTAGGCTAAGCGCAAGCCGAAACATCAACATGTGAAAGTCGTAGAATTTTGCAATCAAACTGTGGCTAGTACTGTGATGTTACTAGTAACCTTTTCTTACGTCATATGGCCAAGAGAGCATTTGAAGGCGAAACTTCTGCATGGGGAAGCTGCATCATGAACAAAAGTTTATATCGAGTATTATGTTGACGTTAGTAGGCCCTGGCCGAAAGCGCAGCATGTGAAAGGTATAGATAAAAGTTATCGTTGCAGTCAGTACTGTGTAGTTACTAGTAGCTGGATTTAAGCTCGAAGTGAGACACTGTTGGTGAAACTTCATCATGAGAACGTCACAAGCTGATCACGCTCTATGATATGACTAGTATTATGTTGCTTATAGTAGGCTAAGCGCAAGCCGAAACATCAACATGTGAAAGTCGTAGAATTTTGCGATCAAACTGTGGCTAGTACTTTGATGATGCTTGTAGCCAACCGAATTGGTTGAAAAGCCCAATAAGTAAGCTAACTTGGGAGAGCTTGTTGGAAACCAAATGCTACTAGATTGGTCCAAATACATCCTTCAACAGGGGATCACTTGGCTCGCTTTACGAAGAGGAGCACAGCTATATGTGTTAATTCGGTATGAATCGCAAGATTTGTTTACCGACCTCTCTAACGCAAAAGGCGGTCTCGGCTTCGGCTGTTGACTGCGTCCGATTCAGGGTTATATAACTCTCGATTGAACACATTGATGTTCTATTGTTGGTGCTTCCAATAAAATTGGAACACTTAAAGCAGAACCGATTCAAATAATAGCATTCTGATCAATGATTGCATTCCTTGATCAAGAACTGCTGGAGTCATTGTGATGGCGAATTTTCTTCATAAGAAAATTGCAAAGAGACGGAACTTAATGAGACTAGTATTATGTTGTTTCTAGTAAGCGGAAGCTGAAACAGCAACATGTGAAAATCAAGTTTTGTTCAATGATCTCGAGGCGATAAGTACTATGAAGCAACTAGTAGCCTAAGCATGACTCAGATTTGAGACAGTCAAAAAGACTGGCGAAACTTCTTCACATGAAAGTTACATAGAGAACTACAAATGTATACAGCGAGTATTATGTTGTTTCTAGTAGGCGAAAGCTGAAACATCAACATGTGAAAGTTGTCTGCAAACTGTAGAACGATATGTGATTAGTACTGTGCTGTTACTAGTAGCCAGTCTGACTGTAGAAGCCAAGACAAAGGGAAACTAATGCATCTGAAAAGGACAAGTTATGGAAAGGTATGCACGATAAGTATTATGTTGTTTCTAGTAAGCGGCAGCTGAAACATCAACATGTGAACGTCGTTGTGTACAGTAACCTAGAACTATATAGTCCTTAGTAACGTGCATTTACTAGTACCTGTAATTGGTATTCAGACTCAGGCAGTTTGGAATAGTTTGGCAAAGATGCACCAGAGAAAACTGGGATTTGATACAGAAATTGTTGAATACAAGTATTATGCTGCTTCTAGTAGGTTGAATCCGAAACATCAGCATGTGAAAATTGAAAACATTTCTGGTTCGAATTGTCACAAGTATTTGGTGATCTGAGTAGCCAAACTCACTACAACGCCAATTGAAGGCAAAAATTCTCAACGGGAAAAGCTATTCTCATTGAATGAGCTAACAAGACGAGTATTATGTTGCTTCTAGTAGGCGAAAGCCAAAACATCAACATGTGAAAGTCTTGCTGAACAAATTTAATGTTGTTGAGCTCAGTACCGTGTGAATTAGTAGCCATAATTGGCGAGCGAAAATTGAACTGGCGAAACTTCGTCTTTGGAAAATTGCAGATGCCGAGCACTTATTTTGCAACGAGTATTATGTTGACTGTAGTAAGCGAAAGCCGAAACAGCAACATGTGAAAGCTGTTGAAATTTGTGGTCATTTTGCAATAAGTACAAGGAGTGTAACTAGTAGCCAGGTCAAAATTTGGGATAAGAATGAGCAAAAATTCTGCATGAGAACAGTTGAAATTATGAAACTAAATTACAAAGACTAGTATTATGTTGTTTCGAGTACGCGAAAGCGGAAACATCAACATGTGAACGTTTGTAACGAAGTTTCGTTAATTTTCAGCCTAGTACTGAGCAAGAACGAGTAGCCTCATCTCCAATCCCACGCAAAATGTAGTGAAATATGTGAGTGAACCTTATTCACGGTGAGGGTTTCCCGAGGTCTGTATTGCAGCGAGTATTATGTTGCTTCTAGTAAGCGAAAGCTGAAACAACAACATTTGAAAGTTGGAATTAATGACTGAATGGAAACTTCGACCTGTGTTTGATAGTAGTAGCGAACAAAACTGCTGAATCGGTTTCTGTCTCATATTGGTCAGTGAACCAATTAAGAGACAATCAACTACATAACCTGAATTGGGCGAGAGAACCCCCTTAACTTAAGCATATCAGTAAGGGGAGGAAAAGAAATCAACTGAGAATCCCTTAGTAATGGCGAATGAACAGGGAAAAGCTCATCGGGAAGAGAAATGGCAACATTTCTCGGTGTCCGGTATGGTTTGATGCTAGACTGGTGAATTTGTCCTGATGTCTACTGGAAAGTAGCATCAAAGAAGGTGAAAATCCTGTAAAGGTCATTTTCGATACCAGTCATAATGGCTCATTCCTATGAGTAGAGTTGTTTGAAAGTGCAACTCGAAGCTGGAGATATGTCTCTCCAAAAGCTAATTATAAAGCGAGACCGATAGTAAACAAGTACCGTGAGGGAAAGTTGAAAAGCACTCTGAAGAGAGAGTGAAAAGTACGTGAAACTGTTGAAGGGGAACTGGAGTGAGCGTTACCATACTCAATGCCTTGATATTATATTCTCGGCTACCGAGTAGTGTAGTTGTCGTCTTTTGGCAAATCTTGTTAATGAATCGAGCAGAAGTTTTCCTCGGAATTCTTCTTGTTGATTCTAAACAAAATGAGATAAATTGATCTTGATTGCCTGTCTGACCTCAACTTCCTATTCAATGCTCTCTACAGCCCGTCTTGAAACACGGACCAAGGAGTGTGAGTTGCTTGCAAGTGTTGTCGCTCATTGAAAGCGCACACGCGAAATGAAAGTGAACAGTGTAATTTTTATGAATTGCACTACTTTGTGTGGTGAGGGCGCCGATTCGGTGTCCCGCAACCACGGACGGTTTTGCTCTTATTGCATGACTGATCCAGAGCAAGTAGCACACGACCCGAAAGATGGTGATCTATGCTTGGGCAGGGCGAAGCCACGGGAAACCATGGTGGAAGCCCGAAGCGGTTCTGACGTGCAAATCGATCGTCTGACCTGAGCATAGGGGCGAAAGACTAATCGAACCATCTAGTAGCTGGTTTCCTCCGAAGTTTCCCTCAGGATAGCAAAAGCTTGAGCAAGATTGAAAAATCTTCGCAAAGCAATTTCATCGGTTAAAGCGAATGATTAGAGGAATGGGGGAAAATTTTTCCTTCACCTATTCTCAAACTATAAATCGGTGAGATGTCCTTGTGACTTAATTGCACTTGGACTATGAATGCAAGCTTTTTGTGGGCCGCTTTTGGTAAGCAGAACCGGCGATGTGGGATGAACCAAAAGTTGGGTTAAGGCGCCTAACTACTTGCTCATGAGTCACCACAAAAGGTGTTGAT
>NW_027451643.1:0-12500 GCF_964194025.1 Convolutriloba macropyga
AGGCAAGCAATAGCAAAAGTTCATTTCTTCCTAAAATTTATCTAAAAAGGATACAACTTGCCGAGTTTGGTTCGATGTGAACAAGTTTGACCCGATGAGAAAGACCTATTTTTCAAATTCGTTTCTCTCAAAAATTCTCTGTATTTCTGTATTAAGGTCTGATGAATTTTTTCGTAGGCTATTTTTCAAGCTAGAGCAACAATTCTTCTTGTCCTACACTCTAGCTCCACAAGGGATACTCCATACCGAGTGAAATCAACTTGAACACTTTTTGACCCGAAAAACAATATTTTTTTATATACATTTTTTCAAATTTTGTTTCTAAAAAAGTATTTATTCATCGCGTGAAGGTGTCGTCCAAAATTAACCAAATTGATATCCCAGACTACCAGTAGACTGGTACTTTTCTCAGTACCAGTACACAACTACATGTATGCAGTGGACCAGTAACAGTTTTCCAAACGATGTATCGAACGAGGTCGGAAACGGTCAATTTGACCAAAATTTGGGATGAATCGCAGTCTATTTTAATTATCTTTCTAAAATCAAAACAAAACGACATGTACACCCTTAAAATTTTCTTTTACAAGGCTTTCAAAATCAAAAACAAAAATGAAATATTCCTTCCTTACGCAGAGTTATAATAAAACCACACCAGATCCGCTCAAAAATTGGGAAGTTTTGCTGGTAGAAACATCCCAGGTTGAGGTGCCATCCGGAAGTGACCTCTGATCAGACGAAGTCCAACGCACACGGTGTGTTCCCAGACCAAAATTACAGGGTTTGGGATTTGGTTCGAGCGCACATTAGTATGATCAGATGTCAATTCGGTCTGTGGATGGTATGATCAGAGGTCACTTCGGTCTGGGGATGGTATGATCAGAGGTCACTTCGGTCTGGGGATGGTATGATCAGAGGTCACTGCGGTCTGGGCATGGTATGATCAGAGGTCACTTCAGGATGGGAATGGTCTGATCAGACGCAGATTACAGCGCACATTAGTCTGATCAGAGACCACTTCGAGCGGAATTTTTTTTTCATTTTTTGTTTTTTTACCGAGATATGTTGGCTCTGCCAAAAGGCAACAAAAAGCAGCATTCTGATCACAGACACATCTAAAATCTGATGTCTTTGATCAGAACCCAAGGGGTCCAGCTGATAGAACATGCCAGTCCCCGTACAAGAAAATTGTGTTTAAGTGTAGAATCCGACGTTTTATATGGAAAGCTGTCTAAATTCATCCATTGAGTTCGAAGTATGCACTAATGTATACTAAATAAATTTTCTCTCAGAAGTTGAGTTTTTGTTTTCTTGAGCAATAACACTTACAGAGTGGTCTTTTCTTTAGATGAATTTAATAATGCAAACATCAATTTTTATGAAATGAATATATTATAACAAAATTCGTGCGGTTGAGGTGATTTCGAGCGCACAATAGTCTGATCAGGAGTGACTTTTGAGCGCACAATAGTCTGATCAGAAGTTATTTTGAGCGCACAATCGTCTGGACGATGGTCTGGGTTTGGTCGGGGCCATGGTCGCACAATCGTCTGGACAATGGTCTGATTTTTGTCTGATCAGAGCTCCTTTCCGTCTGGAAAGGTCTGATCAGAGACAGTTTCGAGCGCATTTCAAGCGCACACGGTGTTTTGAGCGCACATTAGTCTGATCAGAGGTTACTTTGGTCTGGGTTGGTCTGATCAGAGGTAACTTTCGTCTGGCACGGTCTGATCAGAGGTCACTTCCGGATGGCACCTCAACCTGGGATGCTGGTAGAAACATGGGTGCACACAGACACCAAAATGACAAAGACAAAATGGGGGTGTGTTTCCTCGACAATATCTCAAAAGCGGCTCAACAAAACTAAACGTCTTATGGCAGAGTTAAAGCAGGACTTAAATGGAGCTCACCCTCAAAGTTTGATCTGAACGGGTCTACACTAGGAGGAGTTATTACAAAGACAAGATCCGGTACCATTAGACAAATATGTCCTCTTGACAGCACAGTTTCTCTCAAAATTAACATCTAAAACTTGTCAAACAACGCTTATACGCTACGCCATTACAACTAGAAGATAATACTGAGTATAAAAAATCTATTATATACCACGCTGGAAAAACCTTGAATTACTCCAACGGCAAACCATTAAACACTACAAGAATAAAATGATAAAACAACAATAAAATACATAACAGATGAAAAAAGTATCTACAACGAAGTGACTTTTCTGTTTCCATTCAAAAGAAGTCTTGCCTAAATCATCCATCCATTAAGCAGCTTGATAGCATTTGGTCAGTTCCTAAGTTCTGTCTTGAGTAACTGTTGGTTTAATGTGTTCGGTTCAACACTGAGGGATTTATCAACAATTAGTATTTTTAATCGCATCGATAGCAGAGATTAACTGCAGATTATAGAAACATTCAGTGCTGAATGAAGTTACACTCAATGCATACAAAAAGTAACTAAATCGTGCTAGAAAGTTTTGCATGGCGCACAAACAAAGATACAGATCTTGTATTACAATTCCGTGCTTAAAAATTGGACAATTTTGCTAACACGGGTTGCGCAATTCCCTTCAATTTTGAGCGAATTTGCTAAACTATTTGTTTTTTTTTGTAATATTGTACAATTTCAATTCATTAACAAAGGAAAAACAAACAAGAGATACACAGATTTGACCCTGCTGATTTGGGTATTCCTCTGCGGCGTTATGTAGTCAATCATATTAACAAAATTAATTGCAGATGCTTATTTTATTTTCGGTGGTATATTAAAATACTCTCCGATGTGAGTCAGAGGGCTGATCGGATTACAAAATTTGCTAGTTGAATATCACAAAAGTAAAAAAGTGAGAGTCTTTGTTGCATTTTAGTACGATGCTTTAAGCTTTTAGCCAGATAATCTAAGGAAATTGCCTTTTGTAAGATATGCGTCCATTGTAAGACTCATGCAATGACTTGCACAAGTAAGCCTCTTTTGCTAGATTTTTTTTGGTAACTGTCCTAGTTTCACTAGGATTCTTCATATGTTACTGACGAATGTTTTGTTCACTCTTTTATACCGCATTCGAAGTTCTCAAATTCTGTTAAGTAATGGTTAAGTGACTCTGCTTGAAGTTACTGAGAACCTCTGGCGTTTATCGGGAACCGCGAAGCGGTTCGAGATATTGAGTCAGAATTTCGAGGTGACTTCTGCAGACTCACTTAACCATGCTTAAAACACGAAACGCGCACGTTTTAAAATGACGAAAGTCAACGATATTCAAATTCAGGCTAAGTAGCAACTTCTGGCATTTTAACTTCTGGCACTGCAGACTTTCGGCATTTTAAAATGTGCACGTGAGTGTTTTAACGTATATTGCGCTTAAACTAAACTGTATTTTAAGTGAATTGTGGCAGATAATGATCTTTCAAATCGTACCTTGTAATATTTTTTATCCTGCATACATTTTTTTCTCAACGTGAACAAGCTAAAGTATGGATCGTATTTTGCTTTCTTTCAATTGGGTCATACAAAGCTATGAACAGAAGAGCGCGTGAACGCAGCAGAATTTTGAACGAGCCAAAGTCTGAATCATCCGGGATTTCCGTCTGCCTGGGTGTTCTCGATGTCGATAATCGTGAAGATGGGTATTTTCATACCTCATGCTCAGAGAAGATCGCACCTTGGGAACTAATCACTCACTCTCTGAGCCAAGTTATTATTCGAATTAGGCTGATAATTGTATTCTAATAGTTATGAACAGATCAAAATCAGGATAAAATCAGAAGTACAATTTCATTCTGAAAAAGACACTGATCAGTGTAGATTGTGACATGAACAGAATCTCTACAAGTATAAAAAAGTCTATATACAGTCTCTGGATTTACAATGGTTCAGTTCTCCAATGCTCTGGGTGGTCGGCCTGGGTTCTTATATTCGCTCACCAACTTGTCGAATTATTTTTCACGATTTTTATTGATTTACCAGCTGCAGTATAATGCTTATTATATTAACAGTCTGATAAATCCTGTTACCCGTTCCCGGAAAAACACCTTTACACATTTGATTCACCCTTCTTATATCGCTCGACTGGAATCGCTGCTTAGGAAGTGATTTAACAAATTTGATTTTTCTCTGGTTTGTTTCTCCTCTCCTAAAATGGTCACAAGTTGATCAATTCAACCTCTGAGTCATAAGCTTGGTACATATTCCCACTGAAACTAAACTTTGTACCATAATACAAAGCTCTCTCTGTGTAAAAACGTGAAAAAAAAACAAAAGCGTGAAAAAACCGGGATTCAAATATGCTTTTGGTCTGGTGCGATTATTCATTTGCCCTCCAAAGCTAACATACCAACGAGAACAAATGAGAGAATTAAAAGTAGAGTTATCCACAGTGTGTTTTACCAATAACTCAGATGTGAATCACGGTTTCCACGATCACTTTGTTCCCCAAAACCCATTTGAAAAGGCAACTTTAAAAACTTGTACATTCAGTTGGTTGGAAATTGTTCAGTTAAGATGAATCAGAAGCTGTGTGAATTTTTTTGCCTGGTGGCTGCTTTTTGTCTCTCAGTTCCGCTGATTGAGGGAAAACCTTTCTCAAGAGAAGGTAAGTTCTCTAACTCACTTCCGTGAGTTAGAATGATGATTGCTGTACATCATGAATGATGATTGCTGTTTTTTGTTGATCACTGTAAACAACTAGTTGTAAGTTCAAATCTGGCGTGGTTTTAACTAAACACTATAATGTTCTTTCTGTGAAATAACCTACTAAAGACGTGCAAGATCTTGAGAATCTAGACAAAAAATTCTTATCTAGAATTCTACTGGAGAACAGTTTTTTTGTAGTATAGTTGGTAAAAAGAAACATCATGATCAGCTGTTATGAACATACACCTGTAACCATCCACAGCTGGCATATAAGCAGGATAGAATTGTCAAATTATTGGGTTGTTACCCACAACCACATTTTACTGATTTAAGGGGCGAACCTTGATATCAAAACAAAATTTTTATATTTAACAACAAATTGATGCACAAGTTTGACAGAATTGAAAACCTCAATGCCTTGCAGAATTCACAAATAGAAATGGAACTTCGGTCAAACGGCATTTTATGATGAAATGCTTAATTTCGGCTTCTTAAGAACAATTTGTATGAATCATTTGACAATAGTTTTACTCAATCACAGAAATCATTCAACGGAATTTCTTCTCTAACTGGAACAATTTTAGTTTTTGTTCTGCAGAGTTTAAAAGCAAACTGATCTAACCCCAGACATTTGCGAAAAATTATCTTGTAAAGATGCGTCCTAAGTTTTTAACTGACAAAAAATAAGTGATTGTAAGTATGAATTCTACCAGATAACTATTCTGCCACACAAGACAGTTTTTTAAACAAGTAGTTATATATATATATATATATATATATATATATATATATATAACCAAAAAGGTAAACATAACTACTCCAAAATAATTTAAAAAAATGACAATTTTACATTTTATGTCATGTATACATTAATTTAAACTAATTGTCTGTTAATTTGGAATCATATTTTAAAGAAAATACTAGATATCTTGTGTGATCTTAAAAAATAGCAAGACTTCGTAGTCTCATCTCGTACTAGCTCAATTTAAGCTGTTTAAGGGAGAGATTAAAAGTTCGTTTTACAGACGCGAGCAATGAGAAGCGACAATTTCATGTCAGTCTTCAAGGATCAAACCCAGAGGTCACCAGCATGGTCAACGAGATCTCAAACTTGCTTGGAGGTAGTGACGTCTCTTCCCAGGGTTCCACCGACGATGGGGACGACGACGATGAAGACGATACATCAGGTGCAGCTTCAGTGACCTCGTATCACGTGCCTGCTGCGGGAGTCACAACATATCATCACGCACCTGCCGCAGGAGTTACAACGTACCATCATGCTGCTCCTTGGTCGGCATACCGCGCACCAGCCTACACAGCTTACCATGCACCAGGATACGCCACATCATACCATCAACCGGCTATCACCACCGCATATCACCAGCCAGCTGTCACCACCACCTACCACCACCCCCCAGCTA
This sequence comes from Convolutriloba macropyga, assembly GCF_964194025.1. Lineage (NCBI taxonomy): Eukaryota > Metazoa > Xenacoelomorpha > Acoela > Convolutidae > Convolutriloba > Convolutriloba macropyga. Next base: position 6,057 of record NW_027451643.1, read on the forward strand.
CCTTCGGCGCCTACCACGCACCCCCATTTCCCGCTGCAATGCCAGCATCGCTTCCTTCCTTTTCCGGGGTGCCATCTGGACTTCCTAACGGATACGGATACCAGGCAGTTCCCTATGGATACCAGTTGGTGACACCCGGTCCAGTGGCCACCCACTTCGAGTACCATCAAGGGGCTGTGGGACCAGCAGCGCCAGCAGCACCACCAGCACCAGCAGCCGTAAGGAAAATTTTTGTTTGAGGCATCGTTAAATTTATCTCTTTCAAAAAATAATTGTTTGTTCCTGTCTCCCCTATGAAAAAATCTGTTTTTGGATGCTTGTTAAGAATACCCAATAAATTCAATCTGGGCCTACAAAACCGTTGTACTAATCGGAGGAGGGTTGGGTCTAAACGCTCTAGATCCCGATGATGCATTAATTTTTAGCAAATCACTAATTTCAATTTGCTTCATACAGTTTCTTGTGAAGCCATGATTCCACGACATGTTAACTTCAAATGTTACTGTAACCTCTCGGATCTGAGTGTCACAACATTTCAGTACTGAAACATAAAAATTCTATTATGTGCATTTTACTATGATCAGGGCCCTTACCATGACACCAACCTGAAAAAGAAAGTATTGAATGGTGTTTACATTTTGTGAAAAGGAGCTCAAAATTATGCAAGAAAAGCCTTGAATGAGCTGATTTTACTTTTTCAGATTGTTGAATTTATGTTTTAAAAAATTCGCGAAGAATATGATGTTAGTATCTGAAAAAAGTGCAGAAAAAATTATCATTCGACATTACAGCTAGAATTAACTATTCAACACATTCAGCCATCAGCCAGCACGGGTCCATCATCAAATTTTATGTCACAACATTTTCGCAGGAGAATCAGAGATTTTGATTACCAAAAACCAGTTTAGACATGCGGACAGGTAGTTATCTAAAACAAGTGTAATGCAGTAAAAAATCAGCTAATTGATTCAACCGAGCCTGCAAAAATTGAATTTTATTCGCTGTATTAAGTGGTCTTCGGGACAAATCAGCTCTGAATCAGTGTAAGTAGATTTTGATTTTTCAAAACGGCCAGTATTTTGTTCGTGTTGCACTGCCAAGTTGCTTTTAGTAATATTTGTTGCATGAAAATATTGTTTTGTTCAACAATATCCTACCATTTTTGTTCTATATGCGATTTGAACATTAGCAAACGTACTACTAACTTTTAAATCGCGTAGCAAGCCGTAAACAATAAACAAAGTGCGCTTTATGCTAATTATCTACAAGTCAGCTTAAGTATAAAGAGCACCTACACATCTATTGTAACTACCAGTTATAAGTTACCAAATTATAAACTTGAGCTGCTTAGAATCAATTTCAGCGTAAGAGCTTTTCCAGAATTTAAAAGATATATTTAGCTTGAGTAACTTCCATGACCTCGATATAATTATAATGAAGATCAACTGAGCGTAAAAAACATTAAACACTCTTGATATGCAATGTTCCAGAACTTAATTTTGGTTTACTTTGACTCAGTTTTGAGATGCACAGAGACTCAAGTCGGGACATTATCAAGCTTCTAGTTCATGTTATTCAACAATTCAATTGCTGACGCTTAACACTGACTGCTAATTTTGGATGCAAAGCGAGCTTCAACAGAATTTCTTGCAAATTGCGTCAATACAATTAACTCGGTAATATAGAAGCTTTGCAGTAGAAACAAAATCATCAAAAACATGCAGAACTATAATTTCTTCAAAACCAAACAAAAAAGCAGCCATAAAAAACTAGTTCATCATCACAGCCAAAAAATCTTATAATGATTTGCACTAAATGTTTATCAGCGGTAGTGATCAAGTCAAAGAAAATAGATAAATCACTTCAAAGCAACAGCAAATCTTTTACGTTATTTTTTCTTAAATAAAATTGTGGATCAAGAAATGTTTGGACAAACTGCTCGAATTGTTAAAACAAAAAATTAGCGTAGTACTAAGTTGCAACATTATTCATCAACTGAAATTTTATTAATGGTTTTTAAAAAGTTATCAATACCACAAACTTCAAAATATAACAGCCTATGTAAAAATTGTCAGAAATGAAAGTCAGTATTAACAGCCAATATATGGCCGTAAAATTTAAAAGTTACTGAAAACTCAACGATTGGTGTCGATGACGCAATTCTTATGCAATTGTGTCTGCAATTATTGTAATTAAAGATCACATTCAAAGCGTTTCATGTTTTCTAAGAAGACATCGAACAAAGCTAACTCTTCAGAAATCAGATATGATTTTTTAAAAAGTTCTCGGCTGAGATCAATTATGGGACAATCTCCACAAAATTCGTTGATAAAATGGGGAGGAATTGTAAAGTTTTTCTCATCAAACCATTCCTATGTGTGACCAAATTAAATTCTCTGAAATGGATTTGAAGTACTTAAATACTGTTGGTTTATTGAAGTCTGCAGAAAAATACCTCTATGATACAGAAATTATCTGCGGTACAATGTTCTAAAACGTAGCTATTTGTTAATTAATTTAGCAATACAAAAATGAATTGATTTAGATCATTTACAGATCAATTAGTGAAAATAATCAACATAATGAAACTCGTTGACCTTTCAGGCATCTTCTCCAGCTAAGAATGTGAGCATAAATCTGAATGCAGACCTGGATCTGAAAAACTTCCCGACACTACCACCTCCTCCTGCTCCTGCTGCCCCCGCTGCAGCACCAGCAGCACCTGCCGCGGGTAATTTTTACTTCTTATCACAGAACATCTTTCAAATTTCGTACCAAAAGTTGAGCGAAAATCAAAACTGACGAGAAAGCCCTTAATTCTTTCTCTATGCATGTCTTTTTCTCTATAATTTTTCTTTGAGTCCTGTTATAATTTGTCGTTTTTCCTATTTGAGAGAACTTATTAATAAATTTTAATTCGGCTTATATCGAAAACATCATTTTTTTAATCTGCGTAAAACATGTGTGATTAATTTCTTTGTACAAGCAGACACCGGTCCTTAAATATTCCAAGTTACCCGGACTGAACGTCATGTCTTAATCAGTGCTGATTCAGAGAAAGTTCACGTCTCTCTCAGTACTGTATCGGAACTCTGATTATGTCACTTTTTCGACATGACAGGACTTGAACCGAGTCCTAAGTCGTAAAAAGTCTCGATGTAATCTTTGCCGACTGTGCCTGTCTTAAATTCAGTCTTGACCAAAACTTGCGCAATGTTTTTACTGTTGTTTTATTTGTTTTCGATAACCAAAAAAGAAATTAGGGAAACTGAGAACCATTTGAAATGGAATGCCTTCATGAACAGGTTACTTTTACAAAACTCCCTTGCAGTGCATTAAAAATGTTTTAAGACGTGAAATAATACGTGCTCAGCAGTGATATTTCAACTCAAGATGCGCATTTGATAGACGAATTACTGATCAAGACTTCTGTGTTATAACTATTCTCAGTTTTTTTCCTCCAATATCTCTGGAACTCTTGCAACTTACTGTGTTTGTGATCATTTCACTCAAATAAATTTTCATGATCAATTCAGTGAAAAATTATAGGTGAGTTTTGTCAATAGTAAAACGTTCATAGCGTAAAAGTTTTGCCACCTCTTTTGAAACCAAGTAATGTTCAAGAAGGATTTTAAAAAAAATTTTTGTTCTTGATAGTTTTTAAAGTGTTGCAATTGACCTTTTTCTTTATTATTACTCAAAATTAGATTATGGCGATTTTTAACGAGAATTGAATTCTAACTACTGGTTTGGAATATACCTACATTAAAATGTTCAACGTGAAGATGCAGGATCTTAAGTTTTTCCTAAAACCTTTCGTTAATTCTTTTTCCGAGGTTTTTAATATTCAAAACTAAATTCTAATGCGGTGTGCACCTGCGCATAGAACATTTTTTCTCTTTTTTAATAGCTTTTTTTGGTTTTTAAAAAAGTTGAGGTACCCAATATTTTTTATAAATAGTTAGATTTCTTATCATTTTCTTAGATCTTAAAGTTTTATTTGTATTGTTTCTTTTTGGCGCCTGGGAGATAAAACAAGTTTCAGTAGATTTAATATTTATTAAAGAGCGGTATTAGAATGCCAAAAACTAATGAGTCCATGTTTGGCAAAACACTCTTACTAGAGTGCTCACTCAAGTGGAAGCTTTCTAAGACGAAAGTCTCAACTCAATTGAGTTCAAAAACTTCAAAACGCCAAACGCAAGAAAAACTTGCATCCATCATTTTGCTTTGATTTGGAAATTTCACGCCAACAACAATAGAGCATTGCTGAAGTTGCAAAACAAAATCAAAGTTTAATCGCTCGTTGACTAGCACCCCCTTCAACCATTATTTTCATCGAGCACCTCTTTTAAATTTTAAATGTACCAACTGCTGGAGCACTTCATCACAGCCATCATCCTAAATTATCTATATTCGAAACGAATACATTATAAAAATGTTGTGTACAACTTATATAAATAAAACTGTCGGGGCATAAACGCACGAAAGTCAGGACATACGCGCTTTTGAACGCACGAAGAACGCACAAAAATTTTTGACCGCACGAAAGTCTGGACATAGGTGTTTTTGAACGCACTATAGTCTGTAAAGGAATGCCAAAATTTTCAAAATTTGAGCGCACGAATTTTGGTTTGGAACGCACGAAAGTCTGGTCATGTGGAAATTTGAACGCACGAAAGTCTGGATATAGGGTTTTTGAACGCACGATGAACGCACAAACATTTTTGAACGCATGAAATTCTGGACATTGGTACGTTCCGTCTGGGGTGGTCTGGACATCGACATGTTTTGTCTTGGACTGTCTGGGCATATGGACTTTCGGTCTGGGACCTCAACCTGGGAAGTTGAGGCCTTAGTCAAGATCTCCTTTCGAGAGTCGTTCGGCTATGTTTTCTGTTTTCTAATTTATGTATTCGCCTGATGAATGTTTTCATTTTTGACAACATTTGTATTGAGGGGAAGCAAGACTAGAAACTTATCCAGTCGAGAAATCAAAGCATTATTTTTGCATATATTAGCCGGTACTGGAAACAATTAACAAAATCAAGTGACTCTGATTATAGCTGGCGCTCCAGCAGCTGGGGCCGCTGCTACTCCTGCTCCGGGTGCAGCCCCAGCCGCCACTACCACGGCTCAGTTCGCCACATCTAAAGGATCTAGCGAGGCAGCCCCGCCCCAAGTGAGTATCCCGGATGTCATTCAACCGATTATTTGGATTTTTTCTGTGGGTCACCCCTTATAGGATATGCGCCTGCAGTGTGTGATTATAGCACATGTAGCTTAGGCGCGAGGGGCACAAATGTAAAAGATCCAATTAAATACATCTTATAAGATCTTATAAGAATCATGCCTTCTCTGACCACAGACAATTCTGGAACTCAAATCGAGATAAAAATTCCAGAATTGTTAGGCTAATGATACAAATTTGCAGGTTTTACAAGTTGTACAGACTGATATTTTAGCTACAAGGTCTTTTGGAATCATCTAGCATAATATTTTTCAAACTGTCCCAGCAAAGATAATGTCAGACGCTAAATCCCGTAGAAAGGGTCCTTTTCAACCATTACGTACTCTAATGACTAATTCACAATAACTTCTGTTGAAAGTTTGATCTTCATTGGCTCACGTTAGAAAGTTCGTTTCGATTCATATCTATTTTTGCGGAGTTTTTATAATTCGCGGAAAAACAGAAAAAAAGCTAATTGCTAAATTGACAAAAACGCATCAACACCGAGAATGTTAACCTTTAAATCATTACGTGGCCATTACTTGATTTTGTCGTGATTTTTCACGACCTGTGTTTTAATTGATTAGAATTGTAACATGTGTGGAATCGAGTGTCACTTAGATAAGAGTACTACGGTAACTTAGTTCAAATTTGCTTGAAATTACTCCCCTTTCCGAGAATACATTATTTAATTGCCGAAATTAAGGAAAGCAAAAATGGTGATGAATTTCAGAAAAGTTTCTCTCTATACTAATTGTGGATTAAGAAGACTATTAGTGTTTTTGAAATTACACATAGCACTGATCACAAGAATTACTATTCTTTTGATTGTGGCCTCATATAATTACTATTGAAACCGGGCGGCGAAATTTAAGGCTAATTACAAGCCAAAATGGTAATGTTTCAACAAAAACGCAAAATTCATTGAAATTTGCCTTTTCGAACATTGACCATGTAATGATCGAATAGATAAATTGATTGAAACTAAAAAGGGGGAAAATACATCTAATACAACGGTTCAAAGCGTTTCTAAGACTGTAAAGCTTTTATCTGAGGTCACTTTAATAGTTTGATAGACTTGCGCAAAATTAATGTACAACTTGTATCCCGATAAAAAAAAAGATTTCCAAAAAAGTCTTATAAGATCTTATATGGTATTCATCGTTGAATGACCGGGATACCAGGTCGCACCTTAGCATATTAATCTATAAAAT
>NW_027451643.1:17500-40000 GCF_964194025.1 Convolutriloba macropyga
ATTGTTGAAAGCAGAGCATTGCAAGTTCTAGTCTGTCTCATATGTCATGAGATACAACAATGAAACTTAGCTCCTGCTTTTGAAAACAATTTGTCTAAAATGTAAGAGGGTTCCTCATGTGAGGAAAACTCATGAGAAAATTTGATTTAAAAAACAAATTCTTTCCGCTTTAAAAGAAGGAGTACTGATTCCCACGAAAAGATTTAGAAAATCTTGTCGGTTTTTTGTGAAAAAAAATGCACATGAAGAATGAGGTTCTTGAAAACAGGTACAATGAATCCAAAAATGAATGATAAGACTTGAAAGTTCCTGATCATCAACTTTCTGGAAATCACACAATAAAAGTTGATTAAGATTTATCACGATATACATACACACAAACACACACAAATATAATATATTAGTAAATACTTTCATCTTGTGTACATATTGATGAGCCCCATGAATCACCATCCATTTTCGCAAATACTAAAATTGATGAAGGAACAATCGGTTATCATTGTTGTGTATGCATATGTGTACTTTATTTAGAAGTGATGTAACTAACGTACGATTGACCTCCTTCTCAGCCCTTTGACAGGACAAATCCAACGATTGCAACGCGAATTCTTGCATTATAAATGGTGATGGTTTGCAAAATTGGCATTAAATCTTAAACTTTACTGGTGATAGATTTTCAATTAAATTGTTTCCGGTTGACAATTTTCTTTCACATACAAATAATGGTTGATGCGACCCTTAGATACCGTGTCAAATACCATATATGGTTCCATCAAAGTCTGAGCAACATTTTTCACATAATCTTTTTATCTATGTTTTCGTCTTGAAGCCATATACGATGCTAAGTTTCATTTTGCACATAATAACTGAACAAGGTTGTTTGAGTAGGACAGCACAGTTTTAATAATTTCCCCACGGATGGTGAGTTTTGTGGTCTTGAATATGGTATAAGACACCATGCATGAACTTTGATATGATTTTTAAGATACAGCAAAGAAGGAATTTGGAAACTTCGTGAATGCTTTTTAGTTGTTATGACATATTCCTGTTTGATATCTATGATTTTGAAATATTTTGTAAGATACAGACGAGAAACTAAAAACGAAATGTTTTAAATCTGTTAAGACTGTAATGTCTTAGATATCATTTGTAGAGAATCAAAAGGTTCTGGGATATTTATTCTTAAATAACGACCCACCTCTCATTAAAGACTATTCCGTCGAATTTTTTGTTATTTCCTTCATCTTAAAGAAAACAACAAACTTAATGATCTCAATGACTTTACAAAAACTGAAGAAGCGTAATAATCATCTGATCTCTCAGTCTTTTGTTTTTTGATAAATGTTCCGCGTACAGCGAAACTTGTGGGATCAAAATAAATTTGATTTCAACATTTTATCGTATCCAATTAGCATTAACATTATTTAATAAAAACAATAGACACAGAACTAAAATTTTCAAAACTATCTGTAAAAAAATTTCAAGAACCTTTGGTTGTTATTGCAGTGTACAACTGCGCTTGTTGAATTGAAAAAAAATATAGGAAAGTTTTCTGCCCTTTGATGTGCAAGAAGAATCTATGATTTTTGACAAGGCTTCTAAGACACCATAAAAAATGTTTTTCTATTGGTTTAGTTCTGACAATAAAGTAAAAACTGTCAATTGACGCTATATTCTAAATTTTGTTTTGATTTGAGCCTGGTATCTAAGCGGAGATAGGCCGCATGTGTACTTTTTTGGCAATATGAGTTAATGGTGATGAGCACTGGTTGTCATATAGCGAAAAATGATTTGTCCATAGTTTTTTAATATTGTACAACTTAAACGCATGATTTTTAAAAAAATTTTAGTCAACCGTTTTTCTTACTGGTGATTCCACAAATCCATAAAGAAATCTCATGAGAAAAATTAAAGACAAATTAATTTTTATGCTTCCGGTGATTTTGCAGAAATAAAAGAATGTCATTGTAAATATTACTGATTGATCTTTTACGAGATTTCCAATAGCTTTTGTTAAGAATAAATAATTTGTGCGAGCTTTGAGTTGTTGTTCTTAAAGAGTTTATGATACCGAGTTGAATTTTAAGCGTCAGTTTTTATTTATAAGTAGTATAGCAATCACTGCCATTTAGCCATATGGTTAAACAAAGATTATGTATTCACCCCACTATTTTCAATAGTTATGTTGCTGTCTTCTACTATTAAGTACAACACTAATTCTTCTTTTATCAATTTTTCAATAGAGTTTAGCCATAACTATAGTTTTTAAGCCTGATAATTTTTAATTGAAGAAGGGGCCAGTTTTTGTCGATACAGATGTGCAGATTTGACCACCTTTAGGATTTAATATTGAAGTGCTAATTGATGACTGGCTGGTCAATTCTAATGGCGCATAGTCTGAACTATCAGATAGATATCTTGTTCGTAAGTTGAGCCGTCTTGTGCAAATTGCTAAGAGTAACATAGAAAGAAGAAAACAGAAATGACTTCTTTTGCTATAGTTCGTATATGTCCTCCTCCTGAAACCAAAAATGGGAAGATTTTTTAAAATTCTTTTTGAAGCAGTTTAAAAATGATCAAAAAAATTTAAGAAACCATTTATTGGATTTTAGACACATTTTTTGCTCCTGGATCATTGAAAAAGCCATTAAAACAATTACTTAAAAGTATGAGTTGAGTACGAAGGACGATATCTAACTAATGAATTATTTCAGGCGCCACAGAATCCAGAAAACAGCTAAATTTTTGACAATTTACTTGAAGCAATGAAACGAGGAAGAAATGAAAAACAACTTTGAAAAACTTTTATTGGCTGTGGTTTAGAATTGACTGAGAAGTTTTCATGTTGAGAGGGCATATTCACCAAATATAATTTTTTGGATGACAAGTTTCGCTTATAAAGAAAACTTTCCACTTTCCACTTTCCAGCCTGCCACTTCTTTGTATGGAAAGAAGTGGCAGGCTTTCATTTCACCACACGTTAAGCCTTCATTCTTGCAATAGAGAATGAATTGTTGAAGAGAAAAGCATTAAAAGACAGCGCCGATTTTTTAGCACAAAAGGTCCGCTAATTTTAAAAAAAAATTTGTTTAAACTTTTCTCTTTCTTAAATGTCGTAACTCGATTTTTTTTGGCTTCAGTATATTTTTAGTTCAAGATATCTATTGTTTTTCAGGTTTGATAAACGCAACACAATGCTTAAAATTTTCGAATTTATGTTTCTTTGAGTTTGCAATATCAAGTTGATGTAAAGTATATTGATGATTTTTTCAGTTTCCCCGATGGAAAAATCTCTCATGCTATAAAATAGGCAGTAAAAATTCATCTCTTAAAATTGTATGAGGATAACTGCGAACTCTAGGTTCGTCAATAAGTTTTTATCACCAAAATTTTGCTGTTATAAGAGAGTTAGTAGAAGTTTCCAATAAAATAGTTGCCAGCTTATTAAAATTAAATGATTTTGTGAAGAAGTTTAATAATTGTCAAATTGATGTCAAAAACTGATAGGTTTGACAATACTGATTATAGGTTTTAAAGAAAATAAAAAAGAAATAACACAAAGCCGAGCAAATTGTAATGTCTAACATAAAAGCAAAAAACATTCAAAAAAATTCTTGAGCTTTTTTACCAATAAAACATTTAAGTTTCATGAAGCTGTGTACAAAAGTAAAGTTACTTGATAGCGTTTTTGTTATATATTTAGCATGGCGTCAACACTTTGCTAAGTAATCCATAGCTTTAGTACTTTAGAAGAGACCACTAAAAAATATCAGTGATTATAATAAATTGATAGGAACAAACGATGATAACTGCAATATATATTGAAGCAAAAAATTAATAAGGTTTCATGTCGCCGCAATTTTTTGTACTAAAAACGTCCGCAAATTTGTGTGTGTCTCAAAATATTTTTTAAAAATGTGCCAAAAAGAACTCGAACGACAACCCACTTTGTCTTGCTAATTCGCTATATAACGTTTGTTCCGAAAACACAGTTTGGAACGTAATACAGAAAGTTTTTCCAATGACCACTGAAACAAGGAAATTCCTTTCAGCTAATTCTTCTCTCATTCGAAAAAAGGTTGAGGTTCTTCTCTCAAAATTTATTTCTGGTACAAAAATATCAGGATTTTTATCAAGGAAGACAGTTTTTTTTCTTACTTCATTTGAGGTAAGTTTTTAGAATAAAAAACAATAATTATAGTGGCTAAAAGTGATAAAAATATCAATATAAGTGAATTGTTTTGTATTCTCTGAGGAATAGTTTTTTAAAAAACATATTATATTAATTCCAGTAGTTAAGTTAGACACATTTTGATTTTTTTTATCTGACAGTTGTCTTATATAGTCATTCATTGATGTCCGTAATCTTTAGTAGCACGTTTTCTTAAAGTCTTATCTTGCAAGATAAAAAACCTTTAGATTATTTGTGTTTACTGGAAACGTTCCCTTTGGATATATTCTTCAAAAAAACTATCCAAACTTCTTGAAATTGCAAATAATCTGCTTTCTTTTTCTGTTTCTACTTCAATTTTTTCTACCATTGGACTACAAGTTAATTCAACAGTTCTTATTCAAAATTCATCTTACTCTATTCATTCAGTCGTTTATGTTTTACACTCAAACATCAAAATTTTCTCTTTTCTCGAGGACATCAGACCATTATGGATAATTTTTGTTTTCAATAGTGACTAATTCTGTGAAGAAAAACTGATCTTGGCATTTTTTTTGTAAAACTAATTTATAATTAGATGGGTTGTCATAACTATGGTAATCATCTCAACAGATCAGCAGTTCAATAATTTTAAATTCAACTGTCCATTTCAAATTTCCACGTGTGAAATGTTTGTTTATTTTCTCCCCAATTTGGTCAAGTAAACTTGTGATTGAAGGATTTAACAAATCATGAATTCTTTTTTTGAATTGCCTCGACTACTGAAGTTCTCCCACTTCATCAGGTAAAAATGCAAAGAGGAGCAGTACTTTCAGTTAGATGTTTTTGAGAAAATTCGTTTCCTTCGGTGATTTCGAAGTTTCTCTGCTGATGGATGAGGACAAAAACTAGTAAAATTAACTGAAGTCCCCACTCATAGGGTGACATTTAAACAAAGAAGGGCTCCCCTCTCATAAAGTGAGTCCGACATCACTTGAGCTTAATAAGTTCTTGAACCGGACTTTCTTGACCCTAACATTGGGCATGGCAGCATAATTGGATGCGAAAGTCCCATCGTTTCAGGCTCATAATTGCGAATTTTTTGCAATCGGCATCGTAGCCGCGCCGCGCATGGCACTTATTGATACCTCTTCAATGAGGCGATTCAAGGCTACTAATAGGCCAGAGGGCTGGAAATCTCTGTTATCAGATAAAAGAGCTATTCTTTTCAATGTTTTCCGCGTTGTTTCGGATAGTCCGCCAAATGTTTCTAACGCCAATGGTATGAAGTGGATGCCCACATCGCTGCACTTCTGGTAATAATACCCAATTTTTCTGACTTCCGCCAGGGTTAGAGCGAAACCACATGTCCTCGCCGCATCTGAGATGAGACTGGCTTGCGGACGGGACGCAATGGTGACGTCTATTAGTGTAATGTCCTACAGCGGGGTTAAGTTGGATGAAATGGTTTATTTCACTACCAACCAATCAACTTGGAATGAAGTAGCATTTCTTAATATAGTGTGTCTCCCAAAGTGCAAATAAGCGAACGTTTCAAAAGCCACAGCACAGATTTAAAAGGTCATACTTCAAATTTAAAACATGTAGAAAAAATTGATGAATGAAAGCTTAATGGAATAATCGTTTTCATTCAAATGACCAATTTGATACTCAATTACCTGTTTTTGAGGTTTTCGAAAGTTCGCTTATTTCAGCTTTATGGGAGAGACTATTGCTTACACCATCTTTAAAAACAGAAGAAATAGTTCAATCATATGCCGATCTAATCATCACAAACTCATTAAACTGACTTTTGCTCGAGTTGCTATTGTTTCATGGTGTATTATTGCTTTTGTGTTTACCAGTTGGTATCCCAAGTTGTCTCGGCCAATGGTAACGTTTTGGCATCAAGTTCTTAGCATTACTTTTAATTCCCATATTTATTGCCAACTGGATAATTTTTTGGGCAATGGCTATAAAATGAATTGAGCCTTAATTTTTGTGTTCAATTAGTTAAATTATATTTTACATTTTTGATTGACCGAGCCTTTAAAATTAGTTCTATCATCAAATTTTAGTGAAATCAGTAACTTAATTGTCAGGCAAGAATCTCACTCATATTTGATGCTTTTCTTCACGTATCAGGACTGAATTTTTACCAGAAACCCAGCAGGAATGGCAACGTAGGAGCTTTTAAAAGCTATTTTCATTTTTAGGAAGAAAACAGTCTGAAGAAAAATTTCTAATGTGATTATTTAAGAAAATTGATTAATGTTTATTATTTTGCTTGAATGATTTGAAGTATTTCTCGTTTCAAGTATATTTAACCATATGGTTATAATTTTAATTTACTTGTTGCAAAAGCATCATACGAGGCCATTGTGAAATGGAATTCAAAACAGAGTGCAATACAAACAAAAATTTGCAAAAAACCACTTTAGAAGCTCCATTTGCTTCAATTACCGTTATATTCCATTTTAAATGTTCAAAGTTGGTTCCTCTTCTGTTGCTCTTATGTAGCGCTTGTTTCTTCAAAGTATTGCTTGTTTGGGGAATCTGTGGCATTTCCAGGAACCATCCAATTACTTTTCAGATCATTTGTACCTCACTCGCACAGATTAGTTGACTAATTTTGTCTACTGTACAAGTTGCCGATTTCCTTGCCACGAGCGAAGACACATTGATTAATGGCCTGGGTGTCGATTTGAATTCTTGTGTCACTTAGCGCTGTTGTGTAAGCAGTTATAAATTGTATCAGCATTAGGATGCATTAGAAAAGGTGTACAGATATCAGAATATTATGAGTATCAGTTGGAGAATACTACGATTTTTAGTCGATCGAATATGCCTTTGATTAGATTAAAGTCAACTTGTGTAGATACCAGGAGATCTATTTGACCTTGAATTTTTCCACTGAACTTTATCTCAACACAAAGGTTTTCCTTCCGATTCAGTAACTTCACTTAACATTCGGTTTGACATCATCGAATTGTTCACAGCCCAAAATGCTCACCGCCGCTGAAACAAACTGATATTAAAAATATGGTCAATCTATTGTCAAATCATGGGTCGGTAGAAAGTTTTTCTTGACTGCTTGATAAATGAATTGCTGTTCTAAATTCGCGAGGGCTTGTAACTTACCGAGCTTCTGCTTTGCGGAAAAAAGCCCTGATAAAGGGATAATGAAAAAGTGTTATATTTAACAAGTGTAATTTTTAAAACCTGGAAATGAAACAAGCAAAAGTTTTCAACAATTTAATCAGAAAAAGGGAACGCGACTTTTGAATTTAATTTAACAAGTTTCCTCGAATAAGGGCGGAAACAAAAGCATCTAAACACTTCATCATTTTTGAAATATTTGGCAGTTTTCAAGTTGCTGTTCAGCATTGCTTCATGAGTACATGAGTATTAGCTGATGGAGCTCCACTTTGACTTAACCATTTGCTGCCGATTGAGCATCTCTCTCTGTTCTTGTTTCATAATGCATCATAACAAAAATTTAAACACGTATCTAAAAAGTTTATTTTTCAGTGAGTAACTCACTAAAACCAGGCCAATTCCAGAAAACTTTGCCCTAAGACTATGATATGTCTTTTGTTTGCCCGTTTTGTTCTTGACTGCTTAGATCCGTAACGTGGGTATTGCAAATTTGATACTAACACTTAGATGCTTCGTTTCATACGCTTCCTCATAACCAGGCTAGATTGATGCAAAATATTAATTGATAAATCAACTCAAATCGCATGTGAGTGTGACAAAGCTGAAGTTTCAACTCCATTTCGCACAAAATGTTCCTCAAAAAAGCAGTTTGTTTTTTTCTCCGGGGTAAAAAAATTTTTTTTCTGGAAGATAGATTGCCAAAACTGTCTATATATAGGAAATCATTTTGATTCCAATATGACATCTGAAGCTCATTTGAACATTGTGCTGCAAAATTTGGCCTTGGCCATTTGCTCCTTAATTCTTGTAAAATCTTACAAATCACTAGAAAGGAGGTTGAATGTTTTTCTGGAATTTTTTTCTGGAAGTTTTGTCAGCAAATGTATACAGCGTATAAATCGACAAAAAACGGGCATGAAAGATTTTATAAGCGCAGAAATTCTGATCACTGTCGATATTTTGCTGAAAACTGATAAATTGCCATTGAAGTAATCATTACAAAGTTTAATTTAATTCAGCCCCCCCCCCCCCCCCCCCCTGCGAAATTGAGGCACAGAAGAACATCTGTTTTTAATACTCATTTTACGGAAACAAATTAAGACGAAAGATCGCTATTACCAGACAAGAGTCTGGAAATGAAATATAATCCGATGTCACATGTCAATTGGTTCAGACAAACTTAAAATTGCACAACTTCTGAACTTCTGATTACTCCAGCAAGAAAATGTTCCATTAAAACGGAATCTCGGATGTTTTATATCTTAGTTCTGCGTTCAAAAACGACGGCCGACGGCCAAACGTGGAACGTTTTTTATCCTAATATTTTTCAATTGTATTAATTGACTAAACTATATTGATAAAAACTGTATGTTTTTTTGTTTATATTCGTGAAGTTTACATGTTTAAAGATCAAAAAGAATCGAAGTTAAAATTGCTAGGAATGATACAGTAATGCTGGCCTCGGAGCCCTGTATACAATTTATTTGTCTATATCTCATTAAATCGGCGGAAAATTACATGTAACAATATGGTGAAGTTCGAATGGTGAAGGTCAGTAAATTTTTACAAAGACTTCTAACTTTTAAAAAAGCTTTATATTTGCTTTCAGCTTTACGAGAATAGAGTCGCGGGATGAAAGTGAAAAGATTATGAAAACAATGCAAAAATTTTAGCTGCAGTTGGCAATACTCCGTTGTTGCTGTCTTAATTTTGTAGCTGCCTCTTTATTACAGTTTGTTAGCAAATTATTCGAATAGTTAGTATTTATAACTAAATGATACGATAACAGTTAGTATATAATTTATTTTGGCATATGATTGCTTGGAACAATTTGTGCAAGTGCACATTACTGGTTCTCTTTG
Source organism: Convolutriloba macropyga (assembly GCF_964194025.1). Taxonomy (NCBI): domain Eukaryota; kingdom Metazoa; phylum Xenacoelomorpha; order Acoela; family Convolutidae; genus Convolutriloba; species Convolutriloba macropyga. Next base: position 26,672 of record NW_027451643.1, read on the forward strand.
TCGAACTTAAGATTTTCCTTTGGATTTTATTGAAGATTAAATTTTACTTTTCTTACCATGAGTTCTCTAAGAGGGAAAACAAGAGGGTAAAAAACACTTATTTTGTGTATTACTCAATTACTAAATCGAATGTGCCAAAACTGGCTCAACGAAAGTTTTGCCATGTTTTTTGTCGAATTCTATCATTAATTCAAAATGCAGATGTGAAAATTCTGCTTCAATTTAACATTGTTTTCTCCCATTTGGTTTCATTACACAGCACTATAAAAACTAGTCTAGGCATCGTTGAAATCAGTAAGAATTTGACATTAAGTTTAAACTTTAAGATTTTATTAGCTAACTTCGCTCCTCAGAAAGAAAGATTGTGAATAACGAAGTTAAATCTCTTTTCACAAAGTCATCTAGTTAAGCTTTACAATCACTGTGGTGATTAACAGATACATGACATAAATTTTTCCGAGTTTACGACTGAATTCTGTTAGTGTTTCAAACTGCACTTTTTGCTAGTCACTTCATTCACATAGCACTTTAGCGTCCTCGATTGTTTGTAGATAACAGTGTCGGTGGAATGGGAACATATTTTTAGAACGTCATTTTTCCATTGTCGATTTGAAGTCACGAAAAATTTGTTCAGAACATGCCAAATATTTTATACAAACAACACAATTCATCGCTAACCAATCGCAAGACGTGTGAGTTTAAGCTGATATCTGCTATTCACGTACTAATACTAATTAAAACTGTTGATAAAACGAAGTCGATAGGTCTGCGATCGAATATGGTACAAAATGTTGCTTGACTTGCGGTTCCAACATACAGTTTCATTTTCCTATTTATGCTCTTCCATAAATAAAATGCACGGCTCCAATATTTTTCTTCCTAAATTTTATTATACCAAGAGTGCCGAGCTTTCTAAGTCTCGTAATTTTTTGAACGTTGCGAACAGTTTATGAAAACTTAAATGTTTGATTCCGCCATCAGATTTGTTAATCGGTATTTTTTAACGTAAAAATTAATTCCAATAAAACGTTGGAGATAAACCATTGACAATTTGGCAATTTGATGAGCATTGCTATCAAATCTCTGCCTAATTATTGTAATATACTTTTCCGACCCCACTTGTGGGGGGAGGAAATATCAAATGGGTTTTTTTTGTTCAGACAATTTTGGCAATTTTGACAATTTTGGCAATTTTGGTTCAGACAAGTTCAGACAATCATCGTAGAGAAATGTTAGCGGTATCATTAAAAAGCTAGTCCTGCGTAGAATTCGAAAAAAAGATTTTTTTTTGCATTTTGTTTTTTTCGAGGAGTTGTCAAGGTTTAAAATTTTGTGTGAACATGTGATATTTGGTATGATTTTGTTAACTTTTAGGGGAAATTTCGTTCAAATTAAGATTTTTTCTTTAAGAAAAGTAATTCAAAGTTACATTTCACGCCACAAATTGAATCAATTTTGTGTTCCAAATAGCCGACAGGCAAAAAAAGACTAGCTCTGGTCCCATAGGGAAGTTTACTAAAAAAATCGAATTCTAATTGAGAGCTCCTTTTTAGAAAACGTTTCATATTTTATTTTTTCAAGTCACCTAGAGACTATTCACTTTTCATATCAAAGCTACGTTAATGACAAGCCTCATATAAGATCAAATCAAACCCAATGAATAAAAAAATCGTTTTCAAGGAAGCCCTCATGTTTTTTGGCTTCGACTCTGAGTTTTTGCAAATGAAATTGAAATTTTGATTTCGTTTTTTTTGGTTTTACAAAATTTTGTTTTATAGACTCGTTGATAAAAACGTCAAAGTTGACTAAAAAGTCAACTTGAGCAATAAGTTTTGCAATGAGCATTAGCTGAACCTATCTAGTGCTTTCAATGGACAGCTAATGGCTGTTAAGACTTTAAAAATCAATTTTGTTTTTTTTTAACATTAAACAATCATAAATTTGTTTTCGTGAACTGTAATTCAGTCTCCGTAATTACAGGACCAATTTTTGTCCTACCTCAACCAAAAATAAACTGCTTAGCATTTTTATCTTCTAACTATTGGCCATCTGACCTCAATGCCACGTACTCAAAATTTTGCATATTTTCGTGTTATTGGTTCCCTTTGAAATCTTCCCATATTATCTTAATAACGATAGATCCAACTGGCTTAGAGAAGACGTTCAATGGATCAAAGATCCATATAAAAGTTTCTTGAGAAAAATGTATGGTTTAAATGGCTTCGACACTTTCTTCTCGCACTCTTCCCTTTATTTTTCAGTTTTTGCCTACAATTTTTGTTGTTTTCATAGCCATAAGACTTATTAGGAGGTCTTAAAGAATAGAATACATATGCTTGACAAACATTCTTGTCTTTCTTTCCAGGCATAGCAGAGCGTTATTATTGAAGTATTTTGAAAGCTATTGAATTTAATGGCTGTCAAGACATTAAAAATATTTTTTTCATAATTTCTGTTTGGTTATTAACCAATCGTAAATTTTTTTTCGCAAACTGTAAGGTAAGTCAACCTCAGTAATGACAGGACCATTGACCCTTCCAATCCAACAAATTTTACCCAGTTAGTGGATTTATCGTCTAAGTATCGGTTTTATGACTTCGATGCAGGAAATTTCATAATTTTTTTTTAATTTTTGGGTAATTTTCTTTGTAACTTTGGTTCTTTTTGAAATCTTATCAGATTATCCTAATATTGAAAGTTCCCAATGGCTTAGAGAAGACGATCGATTGATCGTAGATAACTTAGTATGGTTTAAACGGTTTCGACATTTTCTTCTCGCACTTTTTCAATGAATTTTTGGTTTGCGCCTGTATTTATTGTTCTTCTCATAGCCATAAGACTTTTTCAGATGTCTTAATGATTGGCTATGCTTGACAAAAATCTTTGTCTGCTTTTCGAGGCATAACTGAGCGTTTTTTGTTGATGCAACCTGTTGAAAGCTATTAAATTTAATGGCTGTCAAGAGTTAAAAATTATTTTTCGAAATTTTTGTATGAACATTAACCATTCGTTAAATTATTTTCTCGAACTGTAAGTCAGTCTCAGTAATGACAAGACCCTTTATCTTTTTAATCCAACAAAATTTACCCATTTAGCGATTTTATCTTCTAACTTTTGGTTTTATGACTTCGATGCACAAAATTTCATTATTTTTTTTAATTTTAGGGTTTTTTTGTAGTTTTGGTTCGATTTGAAATCTTATCATATCATCTAACATTGATAGTTCCCAGTGGTTTAGAGAAGACTTTTAATGTTTTGTAGATAACATTTTCAGAGAAAGTCTTATGGTTTAATTGGCTTCGACACTTTCTTCTCTCACTTTTCTATTGAATGTTAGGATATTGCCTGTATTTGTTGTTGTTTTCATGGTCAGTGACTTGTTGTAATGTCGTATTGATGACCTATGAATGAGAAACATTGTTGTTGTCCCATTGGGGAATAATTCACCGTATTTATTGGCTTCCGTTGAAATCTATTGAATTTATGGGCGTTGATACTGCGGGTTTTCTCAAAAATTTCGTTGGTTTAATGCTTTGTTCCTATTTGTTGGTTTTTTAAGCCATTTCGTGGATAAAAACTCCCATTGCTGTTAAAAAAACTGAACATAGCAACGAATTGGCAGAAAAATTTCCTTTTTTAATGGCTTTTCGCTCGACATTTTGGCACTCGCATATTTTTTTTGAGTTTGCTGTCTTGGCCTGTTTTTTCTTCTTTATGTAGCAGTAAAATACTGAACGGTCTCATAAGTTTGTAAATGAATATTGAATGAATGATGTAACCCAAAGCAGTCAGTTTATAGCGAACAGTCAAAGTTGATTATTTTATACATTTTCAAAGGTTTTTCAAACTTTTCAATTTTTGTTGTTCTTTTCATCAACTGGCAATTTTTTCTCATCCTCCCATCCAATCCCTTGTAAAACACAAATTAACTTGTCAATTATGTCGTAACTGATATTATGTTGTAACTGAATTTTTCTCTGACAGTATGCGTTTTCATAAAGACTTGTGATTGATGAATATTTGTTTTTCTTCTTCTTGTAGCACATTCGGGTAACAGATCCGAATGATTTTCAAACGAGCCCCAAATGAACTTATTTATTTTTTTAGTAGTTTTAGCTGAATTACCCTACATAAAAACTGAAAAAAATAATTATGATTCAGAAAATAGCTAATGATTTTAATGGCTGCAAAAACTTGTTTTCACAAAGTGTTTAAACTTTCTGGACTTTTTTCTTTCTCTTTAGTCCATTCTCATGGCTCAGTCTAACCAAATACAGTTTCCACTGATTTTGTAATAACCTTTCACTAAATTTATTAAAAAATTTTACGTTATAAGCTAATGATTTTTAAGACTTTTGAAATTATTTGTTTTAAAAAATGTTGATTGATTAAAGAATTCCGCCTCCTTATTTCTTTCTTTGTCGACATCTTACATAGTCCCATTAAGGAAAATTACCATCTACTGTATAGTTATGAAAAATTAAGTTTGTGCACTTAAGGTTTTATCAGATTACATTTTGACGTTGCTACTTGCTTTTAAATGTAGATAGTGAGTTTTTGCCATGAAATTTTTTTTTTGCTTTTTTTGTTTTTTGTTTTTTCTCTCGTAGTTTTTTGAATGGCAGATCTTTTGAGTACTGTAATGAGGCGTGACTTTAATTCCATTAGTAGTTAGGTTTTGTATCAAAGTTTTTAAACTCAAACATGTTTTTTTGTTATCTCTGCAATTTAATGTAGTTGAGCTTGTTCCGGAATGTCATGTGCGAACGCGCATTAACGAGCCTCCATGTTGTAAATTAATCTCCTTAATGATAGTATATTATTAATGACACTAATTTATTGAAAATTAAAAAATTAAAACGACAGATTTCATCAAACGTAATTGATACTGCGATATTTATATCTATTTTTAATTCAACATTTGCAGCAACTATAAGTAGTGGAAAAAAGGGGGAATCCAACCAAGCACTCAACGCTCACGCGTATTCGTACTCGATTGGTTCCGCCTTTTTCCCACTACTACGATTTTGGATTTATCCACTACTACATATACACATTACTCTACTTCCCTTCGAATATTTTTTAAAATAAACATTTTTTGTCTCACTTAGTGCAATCCACTAGTACAGAGTTGAGCTGGTAATTAACCGCTATCAGATGGATAGTTTGGGTTCTATCTCCACAAAGTCTAGTGGACGTCCCCAGATATAACTGTAACTAATGAGACCGTGTAAAAAGCACGTAAAATCAACTTGTGAAAATCTGGGAAGACACATCGTGGATAACATGATAAAAAATAAAATACCAGCTTAACTCTACACATTTATGTTAAATATTTCGGCATATTCCTTGAATCTATCTTTGGTATTCCTGCATCTGTTTCTATGTAGAAAAATACATAATCTACACATATATTGTATAAATCTAAACCCACTGATATGTTGATTTACATTGCACATTATACAAGTTATATATAGAATTGTATCATTATAGTGCATATTCATATGATTAATATAATCTCTACTCTTAAAGTAGCCCTTACCGATATAACATTTAAATAAACTACCTAAACAATTATCACAACATTTTCTCCATGAGTTGTTTTTAAAACTATCACATTTTACTGATATAGACATTCCTATTTTTATATTTTCAAAAAAGAATTTTTGTCCTTAAAAAATAAAGATGTCTAAAGTAGAAAACGTAAACTTTGTTATGCTTGTGATTTGGCCTTTGAAACAAGGAAACAATTGATCAGACACAATTTAAGTGATGAAAACTTTAATAGAGTGAGAAAGGAGTATGAGGATGAGGTGGAAGATGAAACAATGGAGAGGATGCATGATCCACCTAAGACTAAACCAAAACTGAAACCTCAGATAAAACTATGGAGAACTTGTATGATCCAAATGAAAATGTTTACATTCTCGTTCCTAATACTAAACACAAAGACAATACTAATGCTTTAGCTAAAACTGAAACTAAAACTAAAACTGAAACCAAAGCTAAAACTAAATCCCCAGATAAATCTAAGGAGAGGGTGTATGATCCAGATGAAGATGGTTATATTCTCAAGCACAAAGACAATAATAAATCTGAAACCGAGCTCAAAGCAAAAGTGCCGTGTTGGGTCTGTGGTAAAAATTTTCTAAATATTATCGGTCGACAAACTCACATGAATAAACACTGGAGAGAGAACATAGCCACAACTGGTGATTGACAAGAAATGGAGCTTTATTCAACGACCGCAATATATTACTAAATCTAAAATTAATGTTGTCGAAATATATTTTTGAACCAGTAGATTATATTTTAGATGAACTCAAACCATTTAGATCATATAAAAACAAAATTACCGTTAATTGTTTATATAAGAAGAAACAGTCCCAAGAAGGAAAGACAGCTAATATACATTTTAGAACAGAAGAGTATATGAATAAAGATTACCGACTAGATCTAAACCAATGGCTTTATTAGTCTGTTGAAACATATGAAGATTATGGTTATGATTATGAGTTTATTGGTATAGCGGATATAAAAATAAATATAGAAAAGACTAAACCATCACTAGGATATTTTACTGAGCTTCCACCTGTTTTAAGAGATAAAACAAAAGCAGTATTAAACATTAGAGGAAAAAAATAAATGTAATTCTCTTTGTCTATGTATCACAGCTGCGCTACATCCTTTAACTGAACATGCAACTAGGGAAAAAATATATTATTAATTTATATAAAGACTGGGAAGATAATGCTTACGTACAAGAATGATTATTTAACAAGAATACAGAATAAATACATTTTTTAACATATTAACATATTTTTTATAGGCCTACGGCCATGCTTCATCTTAGACATTCGACTGATGATAGTGCAACAATAGAACGAACAGAGAAATGCTCAGACATTGTTAAAGGTCGTAAGAATAAAAAAATACTAATCCAGGAAGAACCTTGTGCTTTAATTAAGCACATAGACGTATTATTGGAAAGACCTAAAACTAAACGTGAAAAGTTTTGATTTTGTGATAATTGTACTCATTGGTTTAACTCTCATTATAAATATGAAACTCATGAATGCCTCATACAAATCAAACCAAAGATTGTGTGCCCTAAATTAAAACAAATCAAACTCAAGAACCGTCACAAACAACAAGACGTGAAGAATGTTATCTTTAGCGATATTGAATGTTATATGAAAGCTGATAACAAGTTACCACTCCAAGCTGCAGTTGATGAACTTAATAGAAGTAATAGTATTGTAACAGGTAAAGAATTAACACTCGAGTTTATGGGGAATGATTTTAGAATATTGAAATATTGTTTAAATCTATTTGTTAAGGTCAACATAAAGACATCCTCTACATTATATTAGTCTACAGGGCTACAGTTTTGATTGTTTCTTAAAACAACGTAAATTGAATTAGGTACAATGCAAGATCAACAAAGGCTAAAAGATTTCATTAGTGCTACAAGAGGTGGTATATGTTGTTTTATGGGTAATAGATAAATAAAAAAAAGATGAGGGTAGAGAACTCTGGTATGTTGATCGTAATAATTTATATGGTTATGCATTAATGCAAAAACTACCATATAAAGACTTTTGCTTCACTAACATAACTTTAGATGATGTGTTAGACACTGATGACGATAGTGATTATGGTTATTCGGTTATCTGTGGTTTAGAATACACAAATGAATGTAAAGATAAAACTAAAAATTTTCATATATTGCTTCTTAGAAGAGAAGTAGAAAATAATGAATTAGGTTATAAACAAAGACGTCCAAATTCTTTAAAAAGTGAGACACTAATATTAGATCAGAATAATAAATACAAATATCCAATACACTGTAGAAAGTTAAAGTTTGTTGTTCAGATGGGTATAAAGATTATGAAAGGTCACAGAATAACTAAATTCAAACAAGGCTATATGATTAGAGAGTATATTGAACCTAATACTAAGATAAGAGCAGAAGTTATTACTGACGCTGAGAAAGATAAATTTAAGTTAAGGAATAATACTCGATTTGGCAAAAATTGTGAAAATCCATTAAAGTATTTAGAAGCTAAGATTCTAACAGATGACCATGAAATACTTAAAGTTGTTAGTATACCAATATGTATAGATGTAATTAGATATGATAAATATACTCTAACAGAATTTTTTAAGAAGGAGATACAAAATGATAAACCAATATACTTAGGCCCAATTGTATTAGAACTCAGCAAAGTCCACGTGTATGACTTCTTTTATAATGTATTACAACCATCGCTTAAAATTTTAATGGTACATTATATGGATACTGATAGTTTTGTATTAAGTTATACTGAAGTTACTGTTTGTGACGAATACTTGGACTTAAGTTAATTAGATACACCTATTAGAACTAATAATAAGGTACCAAGTAAATTCAAACATGAACTAGGAACTAAAGAGATAGAAGAGTTCATAGTACTAAAACCAAAGACTTATAGCTTTAAGAACGATACAGCAAAAAAGATAGGAAAAAAGAAAGAAAACAATGCTAAACATGAAATTATTATAATGCATTAAAGTATAACACAGAGAGAGAATTGTAGAAGAATCTAGAATATAAAAAGTAGATATTAAATGGCAACTATTAAAACAAGTAAGATTAGTCTAAACACATTTGATGATAAAAGATTTTGTGTAAATAATATTAAAAGCTACCCCACGATGAGAATCTATATCTATTCAAAAGATATCGAGTAATTAAAATAAAGCTGCATCATTGGAACAATTAAAAGTTTAAAGTCAGATAAAAAAGATATCAATGACCCCTTTATAAATAAAATTGCGGAATTAACTATTAATGATGATAGGAAGCTAATTCTTGATGCAATCACACTATATAATGATTTATCCTTATCAAATCGAAAATGACTAAGCTAGATAAACTTATAGAATTAAACAATCTAGAAAAACAAAACAGAAGATATAGATTAGAAGATAAATTAAAACAACAAGAATATTATGGTGAAATATAAAAGTTATTTGATCCTCTAACTAAAACTTTAAATGCTATTAATGAAACGAGAAATAATAGCCCATAATGAAGAAAATCTAGCATTAGGTGAACAAACCTTAAGAGCAATAGATTGGCAAAATCAAAAGTTAGATAAACAAACTAGAGCTTTTAATGAAACTGCTTCATGGATGAGCTAAGTTGGTTCCCAGATTTGCCAAGCTGGTTCCCAGATCAGCAAAACTACTGGAGAAAGAGCCACCATGTTAGAGGAACCGAAAACCAGACCAATACAAAATACAGTCGATACAGACACAGCCATCGTTATTCATTTAATGCTCTCTCACAAAAATCACAATTACAGTCAAATTTTAAGGATGCTAGCAAAATGGGAATTTGAAATAAAAAGTGTTGGTGTAACTCTAGTTGGGGATAATACATTTGAATTTTCGGATTGGTTCACTGTTTTTCCCACTAATCCACTTGTAACAAATGGTGATATCGAGGAAGATGATAGAAAAATAATAAACTTTTTGCCGAATATTAGATAAGATTTAGGAAAACGTGATAAGAGAAGCAGTAGATATAGAACAATAAAACAAATAGGAGGATAGAGGGAATTACTATGGTAGGGGTTTAACTGAAGACAAAGTAAACAATCAACGAAGTTGCCATGTAAATGGTTTAGTAGAATGATTTTATTTACTAAAAATAGAAACAAAAGCTGGTCATGATGGAATCTTAAAAATATCTAAAAAACTATTATCAATTAATATTATCAATTGAGAACAACTGGATAATTTTGTGTATAATAATGGTAAATTAACAAAATTCTCGCTCCTCAGATAGGTGAAACCATGACTACGTCCATGAGCAAAACTATGACTACATCCATATATAAACTGCTACAACAAAAAGTACTACTTGCTAAAGAAGTACTTAGTCCCCAAAATTCGAAGTTTAGAAGAGAAAGAATAATACCATTATATAAAGATGAAACATGGTCAGCTGATCTGATAGACAAATCATCTCTAAGTAAGTACAATAATAACTAGAAGATTATATTAACTGTTATAGATATATTCACAAATTATGCATGGGCTAATTCCTTAAGGGATAAATCCTGTATATCTATAACTAATGGTTTTAAAAAAGTATTATGAGAAAGTAGAAAACCAGAAAAGTTATGTGTAGATAGAGGTAGCAATTTTCACAATAAAACATTTAAATTTTTACTTAAAAAATTTGAAACCGAACTATATTCAACTTGTATTGATTTCAAGGCTGTGTCTATAAAGAGATTTAATAGAACGTTTTTACAAATAATTTTAAAACCATTGTTCATAAACGGGGATGGTAATTGGCTAAATATATTAATTGATGCAGTAATAACCTACAACAATAACTTTCATTCATCAACTAATATGACACCCGTTGACGCCTCTAATAATCCCGATAAAATTAAAAATACATTTATTTTTAAGAACATTATACCAAAACTTAAACATGGTGATTATGTCGGGAATGCTGATAAACGTAACATTTTCTCTAAAGATACACTTTTAATTGGAATAAAGAATTTTTTAAAGTTAACGAAGATTTAAAAACACACCTTCCAACGTATAAAACAGAAGATATCAATGGTGAGATAATAGAAGTTAAAAACTATGAACAAGATTTATTAAAATCCGAGTTTGATTTTAAGTCTAATAATAAAATTTTAGAATCACTCGGAGTAGACCTACAGTCAGCTACAAAATAAATATAGTTTCTTACTGTAAACAGATAAAAAGATGACAAGAAATAGATTCAATCGATCGAAATATCAATCAGCAATAACCAACAGTCTATCCGCAAGCGAAGCCCGTCAATTTTTCCTAGAAGATATTGATAATATTGTCATGAAGGAAACCTATAAAATTACAAATGTACATCCTCCGTCAGATGAAAAAGATGTTGTTAATAGAGAGTATTGTGATAGCAACTTGATAACCTCTTCTAAAAAAATTGATATTTTAAGTAAAAAGGTAACTGAAATAAGAAAAGGTGACTTCGATAAAGGTATAACTAAAACCATACAACTAAAAAAAAACAAGTTAATGATGAACTAATTAATGAGTTTATTAAATTAGCAAATGAAGTTACAAATACTGCTAACTGTTGTGATAAAGTTGCTAGTGATACTGTCTCTAAATATGATCACTTGAAACAACATTTTGATAATAATTAAATTAAACAGAATCTTGCTAACATACAGCTAGATGATATGTTCACCGCTGGTCTAAGGGAATTTAAAAAAGTTAATGAAAAGACTAATTCTGCCGTTGATATAGCTCTTATAAAGAATTAAAAGCCAATAGTTCAATATATAATACCAATTTTATTACAATGGAAGCTAATGGACAACAAAGAAAAAGCAAGACTTGAGATGCATTATGAATTTAATCATGAGATTATAATGAAAGAGATTGATAGTTATTGTACTATATAATTTTGGCTATGACTATGACTATATTTTTGACTATATCAAAGACTATATCTATGTCTATGACCAACACAAAATATTTAGTTTATATAAAATGGAAGAAACTAAACCTAGTGCACCTATATTTTACCCCAATATTAACACCCTCTCAGAACAATACCTAAGTAGTAAAATCCTATCTAAAAAAATTTCATAATAATAATAATATTATAAAAACTATCAGAAAATATTATGAAACTGAAACTAATAACTATAATAAGAAGTTAAGTAGATATAAAAATTATATTAACATAGCTGAGATAATAGAAATACTATTATCATCAATAGCAACAACTGCAAAATCAACATCAGTTGCATTAACAGTTATATGGTTACCTTATTCTATACCAGCAGCTTTTGCCACAACAACTGTTTTTAGTTCATTATCAAAAAATAATACTAAAATATGAAACAAAATTATGAAGTGTTCACAAATATATATTTTTGAAGTAAACAGTTTAGTGATAATTTTAGTAAACTGTATACTAAATCAATGAATGATAATAAAACAAATAATGATGAATATAATGAATTAGTTAAGGTATATGAGGAACATAAGAGGAATAAGAAATATATATTAAGTTTTTTTGTAAACTGAAATTCATAGTGTTTAAAAATAATAATGCATTTAGTAATAATATTATTAGTAATGATATTTACCATTAGATGCAGATCTATATCTAGCATTTGTTGTAGATCTATATCAAGTATTAGATGTAGATCTATAACTATAGTCATAGTCATAGTTAAACTATAGCTATAGTTAAACTATCTTTTTTTGTACCTAAGTAAACACCTTTTGCTTTTGGCTTCCCATGAGCAGAGCTCGTTTGTACCACTTTTATACCATCACCAGTAGTTGCAAATTTAATTAAATCAGGTGTGGCTGATAAACGTGCTATAAAGTTTCTAGTTGCAGCTGTACTTCCTATTTTGTTTGCTGTTTATATTGCTCCTACTGGGTTGCTAGCAACTTTCATTCCAATGGTTAACTGTTGCTTAACCAAAACTCTAAAGAAATTTTGCAATGCTTCTATTGTTGCATCACTGACAATCATTGACTAATTTCTCTTACACTTAGCACAATTACCCTTAAACGTTTTAGTTCCTTTAGCTGTAATAAATAGTCTTATGTTATTAATACCAGTGAAATGTCTACCACCATTACAATATGATTTAGTTTTAAATTTTTTAAATGACTAAAATTTATATATAAAAAAATTGGAATGTAAAAAGTATAATCCTTTTGTTGTTAAAAATAAACGTGAACCAAAAGCTAAAGCAAAACCACTATCTAAGGTTTAGGCTAAGACTAAGCCCAAGACTACGCTTGAAGCTAGAGGAATATCTCTAGAGAATAGAAAGAAAACAGATAATATTTATGCTAAAATTTTTGTTAAGACAAATAAGAAATAGTTTAGAGCTATATATATAACTATAAAAATGACTAGGGTTATAGCTAGAGCTATAACAATGACTATAATTATAGCTAAGATATAAAAGACCTTCGGACATTAGTGTCTACGGCACTATAGACCTTCGGACATATGTCAGCTAGCTGACTATAAGCCTCCGGCTATTAGTCTCTACGAGACTATATCAACCATCCTATAACCACCAATATTAACACTAAAAACCTTTCTAATAAAAACTAATGCATGACATATAACATCAGCAGCAGCAGCACTAAATTTAAAATTAAGTTGTATTGGTTGTAGTCCTATTTGATCATTTTGATATCTAGTATGAAATACATATATTCTATAATTACTTTTGAATTTTCCATGATTTATATATGGTTTCATATTATTTGGTAATC
>NW_027451644.1:0-32348 GCF_964194025.1 Convolutriloba macropyga
CTCCCAACAGAAATGAATCAAATACAGTATAACGCTTTATACTGCTAGCATGTAGTAAAAACAGTATAACAAATTATTATATTTATAGTATCCATTTATAACGAAATCTTTTTATATCACCTTTTACATATCAAATGTTTTAGTATGTTGACAAACAGTGATTTTCATTCTGATTCTCCTATCAGTTACACCGTGGAAGAAGGTGAAATCAGTTCTGGTTAAACCAGCTCGGCCGATACTATGGTCGATAATGCTACACAAACTATGGGCACAGGCGTACAGACTACATCGTCACGACCTCAATCACCTGAGTCATCAACAAGACAACAGAGCCTGATTGTACAAATCGATAATCCAGCCGATAAACCTGTTAAACATACATCCTTGTCGGATAAAAGGAAAAGTATAGCGGCTAAAGCCAAAGGACAACAACAGATAACCAACCAAGAGGTACAATTCCACCCGAATAATAAACCTGTTGCTAACCTAACTTTCCAATCAAACCAAGTACAGGCAATACCATTATACCAATCGACACCTCTTATAAATAGTCAAAACCTTCTACAACCTACGATACAGCGACATTATTATACTCACCCGTATATCAAAAAAAGTAACCCGTATACGAATCCACCAATGCCTGTATTTCCACCACCAATGGTATATAATCCACCCATGCCAGAACAGCTACCAGAACCACCTACTACTAGATACTTTAATGAATCCACACCGGTCAATGAAAGAATAGTGATCAAACCAGTCAACCCAATAGTTGAACGTTACAATCAAGTTCAACGGGACAAAATTCTAGAACAAGTCCAAATAATCTGAGATTCCCTCATGCAATTACACCTAGAAGTAAAAACCCCAAAAACTTTTTTCACCAAAGTGCGTACGTACAATCGCCAAGCACATCGAGAAGCGATACAATTTGGTTTAAAAACGACGATCCTAAAAATTACGCAGACCCTGATCGTGATGATTACAACCCTTTACTATAATTTCTCCATTGGGCAAAAATCCCATATGAAAATAAACTGCATAGTTTTTATATTCAAACATTATAACAACAACATCACAGACTACCAGAATTCATGCCAACTGATCCCTGTGAAAAAATTGAGTCAATAAGGAAAAGTACACGAAATATGGGGCGAGAAGCACAACATCAACAGAATTACCCCCAATAAAAACAATTTTATAGCCTAACAGAAATATTTTTGCTTAGTTATAATTACCGATTTTTTATCCGCAAAAACCCTATCCTCGATCATGTATTAGCAAAAATCTCCCGAGACCCACATGCATATAAAATAGAAAACCATGAAGTATTTCAATTAAATTTCAATTTCTTGCACCCAACCTCAAAAGACGTGCAATGTAACAAATTTAAAGTACATGAAACAAAACTAATGCATAGCCTTATACATTATACATATTTGAAAGATAACTTACACATGAAAATTTTTATATATAAACGATCAACTAACATCTCCCTATTTACTTAAATACGCATACACAATAACACCCGTATTCATGAAAGGAACGTTGAGAAATTATGACCCAGTTAAAAACTTTTAAATATTTTCGACCCAATGAACAACAAGACTGAACTCTTATCGTCCCAATTAAAACACCGGAACCATGCAAAAATTATCATTCTACCATATCCATGGTAGTGTTTCAGTCAAACCCGTTAAAAAATATGTCGAATACTTCGGAAGTCGCTTCCCAACCAACGACGAAAATGAAGTTAGAAAAGCATTTTGAGCAAAAAAAATCGAATATCGACCCCCAATGAGTAATAAATGCTCTTGCTTGCTTACTTGGACAAAATGAAGACTTCATAAAGGAATTAAACGAATTCAAATCTATTAAAGACTATCCTCAACAAACCAAAATTGTTTAACCTTATATTTGGAAAAATTCATAGACTGTCTTTCCTGAATGAGTTTTTGTGTATAATCTCAGTACTCACCTGTATTATTAGAACTATTATTATCACTATTAGTAGTAATACTAGTACCACATGTATTAACCTGTTCAATATTCAACTGTATTGTCTGTTAGAATAATACATTATATTAGACTTTCAAATAATAATGTTTTTAAAAATTACCATGTGCAATAAATACAATGTCGCATGAATGAACCGACATTACGTAGTACCTTTGAACCAACTTTCTATCACCTAAAGAAATATGACTAGTTTGCTATTATCAATCAACTCGATTGTAATTGTTGTTCTAGTTAACTATCACCAAACAACTAGATACTGTTAAAATTATCCTACATAATACTATAATTCAGGTACACCAGTACATCAACACACCCCCCACACCAGTATTAAACCCCTCTATCTACCACTAACCTAGAACCAAGCTATAAACCAATACTCTTTAGAAGATACCGAATAATATTTGTGAGAAGAAATACTAACTTACCTCAGTCATGTAAATAATATCAAATTGAGTATAAAAAACGTCGATGTAGATAAACGGTAGTGTATGTGGATAACAATTAAAATGAATAATGGCACCTACGAATGTATTGTATATAATATATGCAATCATTTAAGTTAATAATTTAATTCATTTCAAAGAGTAAAGACGCGTATTCAGAAAGACATGCATGTAACCACAAGTTACAGACTAAAAGTACTATCGAGAATTTACAATATGCACTTATATAAATGCAGCATACTAGTAAAACAAACTTTGTAACAGAATTAACACTAGATGTGTAACAACAACAAATTTTCCACCAAATATACAAAAATATTTAAAAGTAACACGATTCTCGAAATTTTCAAAAAAGTAATAACAATTCAGATTAACTCTCACAACAAATGATTAAAAGCACTAATAACAATGTACCGATTTAACTCATTCTAATTATAGCAAGACACGATTGGAAATAATCAACAAGACAAACGAATAAAACAAAACACCTTTCTTTAATACAAATCCCTTAAAGACACGACTTACAAACGAAACAGAATGGCGATACTAACAAGACACCTTTGCCATTCCAACTCCGTTCAAACGGCACCCAACGTTCATGAACCTCGACTTCTAACAATTCACGAAAATAAAAGCAGATGAAATAATATAGCAACGTTAAATTTTGCATGCATCATTGGAATCAAGCTGTTATACGTTTAAGTTATTTGGTTAATTGACATTGGATCTTTCTTAAATTAACATCTAACATCCACATACCAAAACACGATCGAACGTCTTTATACATGAAAAAAGTTTTTCGTTTTCCAACCGGAAGGGATATATGAAGTATACATGTAAAGTGTTATCGAATAATTAGAACAATTGAATGTATAATTAACAGGAACATCGTGAACACTTAGATAAAATTTTTCACGAAATAATTGTAAATAAGTACCCAATTGAACCTACACCTAATCCAGATAACACTGTGTTATGTTTTTTAACCTTATTCACAATTCACACCTAAGAAATACCAAATTACTAAGCAACCATTCGGGTGAGTCAGGTTAGTCAATACACAGCAGCAAGGACACAGCATCTACACACCACGGATCACTGGATCACCGGCTTCCGCCATTTGACAGGGGAACTATTAGAACTTCGCCAATTCCAAAGATTTCGTGGAATAGACAAACTTGTGGTTGTTGATGTTCAACTACGTCTTTGATACTTGACTTCATCCAACTGCCCACTGACTACAAATCTACCTACATACTACATATCAAGAGACGAAAAGTAGAAGTGAAACCAGAACAAGTCAAAAGTTTTCATAAATTCAACAACCCGAAAGATGGAGTCGATCCTGATTGACATCCAGAAACAAACTTCAAAAAAACTATTTTTTCGAAGAATATAAATAATCTGCTGAAACTGAAATACACTTTTCTGATTGGTTAAAAATATATTTATTATTTCCCTTTTAGAAATAGCTGAATTGCTTTCCTTTCACTCTTTATTTAGTTCCTTCAGAGTCAGAACTGATATAACAAAAAAGTATAAGAATCTCTTTCTACTCCTCTCGTGAAATACAGTTGAGACTAAGTCTAGATAACAGCGTTAATACATTAATTTAGGTTTTCAAATATTACTGCTTTTAATAATTACAATGTGCAATAAATACAATGTCGCATGAATGAACCGACATTACGTAGTACATTTAAACCAACTTTCTATCACCTAAAGAACTATGACTAGTTTACTATTGCCAATCAACTCGATTGTAATTGTAGTTGTAGTTAACTATCAGCAAACAACTAGATTTTGTCAAAATTATCCTACCTAATGCTATAACTCAGGTACACCAGTACATCAACACACCCCCCACACCAGTATTAACCCCCTCTATCTACCACTAACCTAGAACCAAGCTATAAACCAATACTCTTAAGAAGATACCGAATAATAATTGTAAGAAGAAATACTAACTTACCTCAGTCATGTATATAATATCAAATCGAGTATATAAAACATCGATGTAGATTAACTGATGTGTATGTGGATAACAATTAAAATGAATAACGGCACCTACGAATGTATATAATACATGCAATCAATTTAGTTAATAATTTAATTCATGCCAAAGAGTAAAGACACGTATTCAGAAAGACATGCATGTAACCACAAAATACAGGCTAAAAGTACTATCGGGACTTAACAATATGCACTTGTATAAATGCAGCATACTAGTAAAACAACCTTTGTGACAGAATTAACACTAGATGTGTAACAACAACAAATTTTCCACCAAATAAATGAAAATAAATATGAATAACACGATTTTCGAAATGTTCAAAAAGAGTAAAAACAATTCAGATTAACTGTCACAACAAATGATCAAAAGCACTAATAACAATGTACCGATATAACACATTCTAATTATAGCAAGACACGATTGGAAATAATCAACAAGACAAACGAATAATACAAAACACCTTTCTTTAATACAAATCCCTTAAAGACACGATTTACAAACGAAACAGAATGGCGATACTAACAAGACACCTTTGCCATGCCAACTCCGTTCAAACGTCACCCAACGTTCATGAACCTCGACTTCTAACAATTCACGAAAATAAAAGCAGATGAAATAAAATAGCAACGTTAAATTTTGCATGCATCATTGGAATCAAGCTGTTATACGTTTAAGTTATTTGGTTAATTGACATTGGATCTTTCTTAAATTAACATCTAACATCCACATACCAAAACACGATCGAACGACTTTATACATGAAAAAAACTTTTCATTATTCAACCGGAAGGCATACATGAAGTATACATGTAAAGTGTTATCGAATAATTAGAGCGATTGAATGTAAAATTAACAGGAACATCGTGAACACTTAGATACAATTTTTCACGAAATAATTGTTAATAAGTACCCAATTGAACCTACGCATATTCCGGGTAACACTGTGTTATTTTTTTAACCTTATTCACAATTCACACCTAAGAAATACCAAATTACTAAGCAACCATTCGGTTAAGTCAGGTTAGTCAATACACAGCAGCAAGGACAGAGCATCTACACACCACGGATCACCGGATCAACGGCTTCCGCCATTTGACAGGGGAACTATTAGAACTTCGCCAATTCCAAAGAGTTCGTGGAATAGACAAACTTGTGGTTGTTGATGTTCAACTACGTCTTTGATACTTGACTTCATCCAACTGCCCACTGACTACAAATCTACCTACATACTACATATCAAGAGACGAAAAGTAGAAATGAACCCAGAACAAGTCACAAGTTTTCATAAATTCAACAACCCGACAGACGGAGTCAATCCTGATTGACATCCAGAAACAAACTTTGAAAAAACTATATTTTCAAAGAAAATAAATAATCTGCTGAAACTGAAATACACTTTTCTGATTGGTTTAAAAATATATTTATTATTTCCCTTTAAGAAATAGTTTATATGCTTCCCTTTCACTCTTTATTTGGTTCCTTCAGAGTCAGAACTGATATAACAATAAAGTATATGAATCTCTTTCTACTCTTCTCGTGAAATAAAGTTGAGACTATGTCTAGACAGCAGCATTGGGACCCGTGCTCTATCCACTAGCACTCCCATTGAAGAGTAACAGACTAGACATAGAACATTATTAGTCAGGTAAGCCTTGATATTACTTTTATTCTTGAGACGACCATAAGACAACTCGGATAGTTTCCTATTTAAAGGTGAGCTCAGAACACGTCTTAATGTAGTCCATCAATCCAATTTTGCACCTGGCATGTATTCGATATCAAAATGAAAAGGTATTAATCTATCGAACCGACGAGTTAGGCGACAATTAGATGATTTATTAGATGAATTCTCTTTCAGTATAGAAAGAAGAGCTCTGTGATCTGTAATTACCGTGACACGTTTGCCATACAGATAATTTTTAAAATATTCAATAGACCAAACTACTCCAAAAAATTCTACTTCATTAACATTGATTGTTCTTCGCAAGTGTCTAAAAATCAAAATGTTACGCAATTGCTCTCCATTCGTGAACTGTTAACTGTTAAAGAGCCGCTTTAAGACCGGTTCGAGAAGCGTCAAATTTTAAGCGTGTTTGGAGCTGCGGGTTGTAATGACTGTTTTCAGTGGATTTCGCAATACGGGTTTTTATTTCAGAAAAACAATTTTCATGTACCTCAGTCCAGATAAATTTAGATGATTTTTTCAATAGCGGTCGTGGTTGGTGACTAACTTGTGCGAGGTAAGAAATAAATTCACTAATGTAGTGTACCGAACCCAGAAAAGAGCGAAGTCTCTTTGGTGTGTTTTGTGCTTCAAGAGCTAAGGTAGCTGATGTTTTGCTCTCGAGGGGGAGTTACCCGATTGCAAAATATGATATCCGAGCCAATCAACTTCTAGTTTAGAAAAATGCCATTTTGGAAGATTTATCCTGATATTTTTCCATCTAGTTGCTTGAGATAATTTAGAATATATTGTTCATGTTCTTCCTTCGATCTTTTACTTACGGTTGAAATATCATCAAGAAAACAAAAAGTATTCTTGAGACCAACGAGAGTATAATCCATGGCTTTTCAAAATTGTGCTGGCATATGTTTTATACCGTAATACCCAGTTTGAAAACTGTAAGTGCCTGTCATGTCGCCGCTAATTATGTTAAACTTGCAGTGGTTCGCTGTGTTAGGATCAAAGTTCTATTAGCTGCACGCGTATTTCAAGTCCAATATAGAGAAATAGGTCGTTTTCTGCGACTCCGGAGCACTAATTTGTTGGGAAACAGATAAACGTATCGATATTAGGTATTTGATATTTATTTTTTATCGTTGGCTTTGTTTAGTATTTTTAAATCCAGCGCAAATTTGTCTGGCCTTTTTTAAGGGTAACCTGGTCGAACAAAATCTCGACCGATTATTGATTTCAAGCCATCGGCAACAACAATGAACGTGGCCGAATGTGAAGTCTATCCATTGCTTGAATCTGGAGCCTGTATTTTACTTTCAATGCAAATCGGTCCATTCGAGAAGGTCCTGAGTTGCGGAGTGGCGTTATCGTGAACCCAGAAAGCGTTTGTGTTGCTTTTCACTACTTGCAACTAGAGACCGATTGAGAATACTACACGCACTCCTGGTGTCCACAAGCCGAGTAGTCGAAATATTGCCGATTTTAATCGGCATGTTTAGAGGTTTTATTTTTGCAATATCGTTTTGGATGAGAGGGCCCTAATTGTCCTCACGTTACTGTAGTCGGATTCAAATAGTTTTGAAGATTGAAGAAAAATCAGATAATATTCAGTGTGCGGTTCTTCATCCTCTGTGATCACCGTTATTTTCTGGGGATTTTGGGGCTTCGAATTCTTTGATTTTGACAAACCTGTGCGAAGTGATTCATTGATCCAAAATTGTTGCACGTTTTGCCCTTGGTGATGCACTTATCCCGATGATAGGGGAGCCAGTTTCTTCCGCCATTCGAACAATATAGGGGTGGGCAATTGGTTTTTTTGTGGAACTTGTTTGTGAGTGACCAATTTGATGATCTCGAGCTAGCTGAGAATTGAATTGCATTCACGCTGGCCGGGATGAGGGTCTTATTGTGCTGTTGTATTTGATGTTGAATTTGCATCTCAAGTTCCAGAATAATTGCCTTTTCCAACGCCTGTCTAGGCTCTACAGTTTGTTTTTGGAGCTCCATTGGATCTCAGGGTCAATCAAATTGGGCAAGAACACATCACGTAATAAAGTTTCCTCCTTACCTTCAAAGTCGCAGTTTTCGACTACCTCTTTTAGCTTACCATAGAATTGCTAGACTTTTTCATCCGTAGTTGTTTCGTGATCAAGCAGACATGATGATCGAAGTTTATGTTCCGGGGTCGTATAACTGCGGCCTCTGCAGTCTTCCGGAATTCGGCTGTGGATAACGTATCGATCATTAAATGCTGGTTCTTGCAATTCAGAATCCGTTATCTTTCCACCCCGTTGCTCAAGTAGAGTGAGCAATTTCCGGTCTGCTGTGGGCTAAAGCACATCCCCGCACATGATGTCAATTTCAATCAAACGTTGACATTTGTTCTGCCAATTAAATTTCTGGTGTGCGTTACGAGCAATTCTTTCTCTCTCGGATTGTGCCGAAGAACCAACTATTATTTCCTTGTAGATGAATTCCACAGGGAGGTCCACCATGTCAGTTTTTGGTCCAAGAAGAGTGTATAAAATGATATTCTCGTTTGCGAGAAGTGCAAGCTTATTTTGTACTCTCCACTTTTCCCAGTGAAAAGGAGGGTCGAGTGTCGGTTCTATTCCGAGCGGTGTACGCTTGTTTGCTGACTGTGCCATGTCATAAGCTAATATGTCTGAAGGAACTTGCGGTGCGGATTAGCTTTGTACTGTGAGAATTATTATTCGCGGAGCGAAATCAGAACTTAGTCCTTTTAATTTACCTTGCTGTGCGAGTTCGCGAAGAGAGAATAGCAACTGATTTTGAGTTGGATAAGCAAAAATATAATTTCAAGCACTTACAAACAAAGTATGAACGTGTGAAGACGTATGAAGCGTGAAACAAAAGATTAAAAAATTAAAACTAACTTGTGACATGAAGTATGAACAGCAATGAAATAAGAATTGAACGGCAAATGAAATGAACTAAATAAACACATCATATGAAATTTACAGCACCAAATTAAAAAAATGCATGTACATCGTACTCAGGGATCACAACCGGGATGTAGTTATTACAATTTGAAAAAAGTGATGTAAAGATCGACTTTGAAAACACTCTTGAAGCTAGCTGTAACAAATGTCAGTTTTAAAAGCAATGACAGATGATTTTATCAGGTGGATGGCTTAGCATTAAGAGCAACAATTGCAGTAATTCTGGCTAACATTTGGATTAAATCATTTGAAAATCAGATCAATTCAACGTCAATAAGATCCCTAAAAATTATCTCGAGGCCTGCCCTGAAAGCAACCGCAGAGACACCTACAGAGAAAAAGGAGTCTAATGTGAGAAAAGTGAGAATTGGTTCCATGCAGAAAGCCAAAAAATTGATAATAAACTTAATGCGAAAATGAAGGACATGATGTGGTACTGCTCTAATAGCCAGAAAATTAACAAATTAGATGATGAACCGGAAACTGGAAGACACTTATTCTTAAGATATGTAGATGATATAATTTGCACGAAAAAATGGTGAACCAGCACCCTGCTCAAAAAGTTAGACACCCTGCGTAAGAGAATGGAATTCACAATGCAAAATCTTGACGAAAAAATTAGTTAAGCTTTTTAGACATGAACGTCAATGTAAATAGCTGTAGAAAAAAAATAATTGCGAGTGGTACAAGAGAACATACGATACGGGAGTTGTCTTGAATTTCCAAAGTTGTGCGCTAATCCAGCATGATATGAATATTGTAGAGGGGACTGTTCACTGCGTGTTTCGAAGGTTTAGCATATGGAAAAATTTTGACAAAGCTCTGAAAAATAATGAACGTTTTTGGCTAAAACATCAATACCCTTAAGGTTGGACTTCCAAGATAATCAACGATGCTTTACAGAAAATCATAAGTAAACCTCAATCGAAAATTGGGGACGAGAAGTAGAAGGGACTGTTCACTGCGTTTTTCGATGGTTTAGCATATGGAAAAATTTTGACAAAGCTCTGAAAAATAATGAACGTTTTTGGCTAAAACAACAATACCCTTAAGGTTGGACTTCCAAGATAATCAACGATGCTTTACAGAAAATCATAAGTAAACCTCAATTGGAAATTGGGGACGAGAAGTACAATTGAGGTGACAAAAATTTTCAGCAAAAGATGTTAAACCAATTTTTTGTCGTGCAGTTTCGAGGTAACATCAGCGTGCAATTGAAGCCAAAATTGGAAAAAAATGCGAATTGACAACAATATTCCTAACCCGAAAACGACGCACCTGCCTACGATCCATGACATCTAGTTCCATTCCACCTCTGTCGAACAAACTTGTCGACATTTGGCCACAAGAATTTCTGAGCATCAAATGATCATCAATTGAGCCTTCAAGGCAAATCGGTCCATTCGAGAAGGTCCTGAGTTGCGGAGTGGTGTTATTGTGAACCCAGAAAGTGTTTGTGCTGCTTTTCACTACTTGCAACTAAAGACCGATTGAGAATACTACACGCACTCCTGGTGTCCACAAGCAGAGTCGTCGAAATATTGCCGACTTTGATCGGCATGTTTAGAGGTTCTATCTTCGCAATATCGTTTTGGATGAGAGGGCCCAAATTGTCCTCCCGCTACTGTAGTCGGATTTGAATAGTTTTGAAGATTGAAGAAAATTCAGATAATTTTCAGTGTGCGGTTATTCGTCCATTGTGATGACCGTTCTTTTCTGGGGATTTTGGGGCTTCGAATTCTTTGATTTTGACAAACCTTTGCGAAGTGATTCATTGATCCACAATTGTTGCACGTTTTGCCCTTGGTGATGCACTTATCCCGATGATTGGGGAGTCAGTTTCCGCCGCCATTCGAACAATATAGGGGTGGGCAATTGCTTTTTTTGTGGAATTTGTTTGGGAGTGACCAATTTGATGATCTCGAGCTAGCTGGGAACTGAATTGCATTCTTCTTGTATTTGATGCGGGTCTTATTGTGTTGTTGTATTTGATGTTGAATGCGGGTCTTATTGTGTTGTTGTGTTTGGTGTTGAATTTACATGTCAATTCCCAAACTAATTGCCAATTCCAACGCCTGTCTAGGCTCTACAATTTGCTTTTGGAGCTCCATTGGATCTCAGGGTCAATCAAATTGGGCAAGAACACATCACGTAATAAATTTTCCTCCTTACTTTAAAAATCGCAGTTTTCGTATAACTTTTTTAACTTACCATAGAAATGCTCGATTTTTTCATCCGTAGTTGTTTCGTGATCAAAAAGACTTGACGATCGAAGTTTTTGTTCCGGGGTCGTATAACTGCAGCCTCTGCAGTCTTCCAGAATTCCGCTGTGGATAACGTATCGATCATTAAATGCTGCTTCTTGCAATTCAGAATCCTTTATCGTTCCACCCCGATGCTCAAGTAGAGTAGAGTGACCAATTTCCGGTCTGCTGTGGACTAAGGCTCATCCCCGCACATGATGCCAATTTCAATCAAACGTTGACATTTGTTCTGCCAATTAAATTTCTGCTGTGCGTTACGAGCATTTCCTTCCCTCTCGGATTGTGCCAAAAAACCAACTATTGTTTCCTTGTAGATGAATTCTAAAGGCAGATCCACCGTCTCATCTTTTGGTCCAAGAAAAGTGTCTAGAATGGTATTCTCGTTTGCGAGAAGTGCGAGTTTATATTGTACTCTCCATTTTTCCCAAAGAAGAGGAGGATCAAGTGTCGGTTCTATTCCGAGCGTTGTACGCTTGTTAGCTGGTTGTGCCATGGCATACACTATCATGTTCGGTAGGAACTTGCGGTGAGGATTAGCTTTGTACTGTAAGAATTTTCTTTCGCGGAGCAAAATTGGAACTTAGTCCTTTTAATTTACCTTGCAGTGCGGGTTCGCGAAGAGAGAATAGCAACTGATTTTGAGTTGGATTAGCAAAAATATAATTTCAAGCACTTACAAACAAAGTATGAACGTGTGAAGACGTATGAAGCGTGAAACAAAAGATTAAAAAATTAAAACTAACTTGTGACATGAAGTATGAACAGCAATGAAATAAGAATTGAACGGCAAATGAAATAAACTAAATAAATACATCATATGAAATTTACAGCACCAAATTAAAAAAAAATGCATGTACATTGTACTCAGGGATCACAACCGGGATGTAGTTATTACAATTTGAATAAAATTTTATGCCACTTTTGGATAAAGTACTGGGTGCTAACATTGATACGTCAACGCTCGATGCACGGAGAAAACTAGAGTTCATAAAATTAGAGCCTGATGAGAGCATCGTTTCTTTGAATGTGAAGGGTCTATATACGAATGGTCCTGTTAATGAACCAATTGAAATAGGCTTGAGGAGCTTGTACTCTAGTGATCACGCCCCTGTGATGTATAGATTGACTTTGAAAGCAATCTTGAAGCCAGCTGTTACAAATGTCCGTTTTAAAAGCAATGACAGATGATTTTGTCAGGTGGATGGCTTAGCATTAAGAGAATGACTTGCAGTAATTCTGGCTGACTTTTGGGTGAAATCATTTGAAAATCAGATCAAGTCAACGTCAATGAGATCCCTAAAAATTATCTTGAGGTCTGCCCGGAATGCAACCGCAGAGTCACCTATATTGGAAAAGGAGTCTAATGTGAGAAAAGTGAGAATTGGTTCCATGCAAAAAGCCAAAATATTGATAATCAACTTAATGCGAAAATGAAGGACATGATGTGGTACTGCTCTGATAGCCAGAAGATTAACAAATTAGATGATGAACCGGAAACTGGAAGACATTTATTCTTATGATATGTAGATGATATAATTTGCACAAAAATTGGTGAACCGGCACCCTGCTCAAAAAAGTAGACACCCTCCATAAGAGAATGGAATTCACAATGCAAAATCCTGACGGAAAAAATAGTTAAGCTTTTTTGACATGAACGTCAATGTAAATAGCTGTAGAGAAATTAATTGCGCGTGGTACAAGAAAACAACCGATACGGGAGTTGTCCTGAAATTTCAAAGTTGTGCACCAATGCAACGTGATATGAATATTGCAAAAGGGACTGTTCACTGCTTTTTTGAAGGTTTAGCATATGGAAAAATTTTGACAAAGCTCTGAAAAATAATGAACGTTTTTGGCTAAAAGATCAATACCCTTAAGGTTGGACTTCCAAGATAATCAACGATGCTTTACAGAAAATCATAAGTAAACCTCAATTGAAAATTGGGGACGAGAAGTACAATTGAGGTGACAAAAATTTTCAGCAAAAGATGTTAAACCAATTTTTTGTCGTGCAGTTTCGAGGTAACATCAGCGTGCAATTGAAGCCAAAATTGGAAAAAAATGCGAATTGACAACAATTTTCTTAACGCGAAAACGACGCACCTGCCAACGATCCATGAAATCTAGTTCCATTCCACCTCTGTCGAACAAACGAGTCGACATTTGGCCACAAAAAGTTCTGAGCATCAAAAAACTGATTCACCGGTGGATTAACTTGTAGTGGAAAGCAATTATAAGATAATTGATCAGTGCCAGGATAGCGGAAAATTCATGACAATAGAAGCTCTACACATAAGTAGAAGCAAGCCACAACAATACGTGGGACGAGTACAAAAGTAGGGAACTAATACTGAAATATGAAGTGCAGAATCCCTTTTTGTTCCTAAAAATTGTCAAATTGATATGCGAGCAACGTTATATTGTGGACCAAAACCAAAATCTCCTATTCAATAATCAAACAGAATGACTCATTATAAAAGTATTAAAAGACTCATATTTGAAGTTTTAAAGTTCTTTTATCATTTTAACAAAATGAAAGGTTGGAACCTGAAAAATTTTTAGAAAAATTCGAAAATGTAAATAGATAATCAAGACACGTTGGTGGATATATGCATATCTCTAAATATTTACTGTAGTAAACCATAGAACTTAATGTATGACATGCTCATAAAATACATAGTGAACGCACAATTCTAAATTTTCACAATAAATTCGAGAACAAAAGAGATGGTTACTAAGAGTAAATCGGATTTGAACAATATAAAGAAAGCATCATAAACAATGATGGGAATCTTCACGGAATTTCATCTTGACGGGAGACTTCAAGGAATGTTTGCTCTATGTAAACCTGCTATCTGTGAGTTTAACTAACAGGGACCGGTGCGGTAGAAAGTAACAATGAGAAAATCCCAAAGAGATTAAAGAATATGGGTAAAAATAACCTAAGATTAATCGGCCATTGATAGGACCGAAACCAAAGACTATATTCAAAACTAAACCTCTTATAATTGAGCTGCCTTTCTCTTAATAGCTTTACACCTCATCTTTTGAAACTTATTGAATTTCCAATCATTAATTCCAACTATATATGGAACCGTTTGAATATTTACATCTTCATAATTAAATTAAAGTCTTAGGATATTCATCAGTAACCCCGAGGTTTAAAGTGCGTAAGAAAAAACCCCCAACCCAACCCGTAACCGTACACAGTGCACGGATATTACATTACCTAACATGTTTTAAACTTACGATGCAAGTTATTGCAAAAACGTTCGAGTAATATATATAACATGGTGGCCGCCGTATTGGCCGACAGGGCGTTTAGCCGACAACCAAAAAATGAAAAATTTAACCGACAATTTAAGTAAAATGAGCAGAAATGCTTATTCTAAAGCTGTGATTGGCCAATTTAAAACACTATTTCGTAATCGGACAAATATACCGCAGTTTTATCAACTACTGTAATGAACGTCTATCCGTGGGCGGACCATATTTTACCGCATCTGGCCATGACTCGTGGGCCATGCCTCAGCGGCCCGTGGGACTTGATATGAATCTATCACAACCGAACTACTGATTTATGGACCAATTATGGACTTTTATTACCAATTATGATAAAACTGTCGGCTAAATTTCTCATTTTTTCCTTGTCGGCTAAACGCCCTGTCGGCCAATTTTCCTAGCACCATGTAATATATTTATATCGACTTTTAACTCTTTTAGTTTGACAAATTAGTTTAGAAAAATATTTAAGAAAACGTATGATTTTGTGTCACAGCATGAAAAATTCCTTTGAATAGTAACGTGGGAGCTTTTAAAAGTTATTTTTATTTTTCGGGAGAAAACGATGCGAAGAATTTTGATCAATGTGATTTTTTTTAAACATAATTGATGTTTTTAAATTTATATATGTTTGCTCTCCTAAGTAGTTCTATCCTCTGCATTCGAAGTTCAAGGACACATAGTTGGTTGAGGAAGGTAGGGTGATAGTTTGACTCATCTACTTTTGCCATTAATTGTTTGTGTTCTAATGCTGTGTCTTTTGTTTAACTCTTTCTCAGCTGCAGTTTGTGTATAATATTATTTTATTGATAGATTTGAACAATACGAAATGCCCTATGAAGGCGTAGTGCTGGGAGGAGGACCCTGGACCAGCCAATATTCACCCTGTCTGGGGAGGGGTATTTCTGAATTTAGGTTTTTTATTTTAAATTTATACTTAACTGATTTGAAATATTAAGTTGTTTTGTTGCAACCACCTGGGTTATAATTTTAATTTACTTTTTTCAAAACAAAAGAAAGTGAGGAAATTGAGGCCAAATTAACTGTTGTCAAATTTTTAGATCAGGAGTTGGAAGGCTTAAGTATGACTTCACAAGTGGCCTCGTCAGGGGGTGTGAACAAAGTGCAGCTTTATCTGGAGAGACACCGGATAAGTGATGTGTTTGACCACCTGATGAAGAGTTTGATCAAAGATCTGCCCCTCGACCCAATCTCTCACTTAACTCTAACACTCAAGGCTATCCATAGGCCGGAGCCAGTTGTCAGTGGCACTCTTGGAATTAAAGGGGCGAGGCAGCCGAAGTTTTCAACTGCGCCTCCAAGTAATTTGTGCGGGGATTGCGACCTGCTAGCTCTTAATCTTACAAAATAGGCTTAACTCCGCATTTCTTCTTATGTCATGTAAATATAGGGCCGAGGGTTGGTTTCACGAGTGAAATTGATCCACAATCTTAGTACCTAATTCTCATTAAAAGGTGACCTTTTCAGCGGCAAAGAAAGCTAGTGTCGAACGATGCAAAGTTTTTTACGCCTATGAACATGAAGTCATCTTTATCTCCACCAGCATTTCCTTACCCCACTGACGCTGCTTTGTTTGTTTGTAACCCACCACCATCAGTAGCGGGCCACCCTTGTTTGCCAGGTATTCCAGAACTTGAGGGCTTTTTTGGGTATTTTATGAGAATCTGGAGTGTCCATCCTCTATATCTCTATCATCAGTACGGGGCATTCCACATATATGTCCTGGGTAGTGTCGGGGCTATTCCGCAAAGGCGGCAGCTATTGTCTTCGATGGTCCCTATTTTGTGCTGCCAGTACCGCAGCTCGGGGTGGTGCCCACTCCGTATCCGGTTGATGCATGTCTATTGTTCCCTTGACAGCATGTTGTACAGAAATTTCAAGGCAACCGCGATTCCAAGTTCTGTCTCCTTTAAGAATGATCTCCTTTTAAATTGCTAATGATCCTGTTCGTCAATGCTCTCTTTTCTCAAAATATTTGGCCTCAATTTTCAAAGTTTCTTCCGGCTTTGTCCCGAATAATTCGCCCCCGTTGCTACCCTTATTTACAGATTTTGACACTCCCCAACAAACGATTGAAAAGATCTGCGAAAATTTAGATGTTAACAAAGCAAAAGGTCCGGACGAAATTCCTGCAATTGTATACAAAAGATTATCAAGAGCAGTCAGTAAATCCTTGAACCAAATTTTCTACAAAATAAAAACGAGTGTTTTTCCAGGTAGCTGGAAAAACTCAGTAGTCGTTCCCACCTACAAAAAAGGTTGCGATAACGTTACGAGTGGAGTTCCGCAGGGATCTCTTCTGGAGTCCCTCTTTGTAATGTACGTCAGCGATTTACCAGAAACTTGCAGAGCTGTTATTCCTTTCCTCTGTGCTGACGACGCTAAATTCATATGAGTTAATAAGTCAAGTCTTATTTGTCAGGTGAATCTTCCTAGGGTGATGAAATAGACTCAAAAACACAAACTCCACTTAAACGTTGAAAAATGCTCTCATATCTCAATGTATAATTCCATGCATCACTTTAGTTTTTCCGGAACCTTGATCGAAAAAGTACACATACAGGGAGTTTAGGTAACAAGTGATCTTTAATTGGACATCCACATAAAAAAGTCCGGGAACAAAGCGCTCGGAGTTCTCTTCATGATAAAAAGAGCTTACCACACCTAACTCCGTCAGTTGAATTAAACTTGTACAAATCTATGGTATTGCCCGTTTTGTTTTACTGAAGTGTTTGTTGGTCTGCTAATGTAACAAACACAAAAGTACTCGAAAGTGTTCAGAGAAAGAGTTTGAAATGGATTAACAACACGAGCAATAACAATGATAAAGAACCAATTTATTGCAGTCGTTTCTTACCGCTTTCTTTTTATCTACAATTACAGGATTTACTTTTTCTTTCTAAATTTCTTACGGGTGATTTCATTTCCAACATTGGGTAATTTGTCTGCTTGAGGACCACCACACGTTCATTACGGAGTGACAACAAACTAAAATTCGACCATCCAAAACCACGACTTAAAATTTGCCAGCAAAGCTTCTTCTTTAGAACTTGTGCTCTTGTTAATAGACTTCCACAGAATTTACAATTTGGAAATGCAACGGGTTTGAAAAGTCGACTTCTCATTTATCTGTGGCATCATTTTGAAACGAGTGACAACGTACTAACCACTGATACGTGGAAAATTCAACGGCAACCATGGACAAAGAAACGGGACACAGTCTCCTCGCCTGACGACACCGAAGGGCCAAATCCCTACTACTACATTCCTGCAGGTTCCTCCTTTCGATTCGTATATCTCTGGCTAGCGGATGTTGAACAAGAGGAGGGCGGAAGTGTTTTCTAATTGGCGCTTTTGCTGCTTCAAATGTATGTTAAAATTTGTTCCGTAATACTTAACTTCGTTAGCAGCTTCGTCAGCCTCTTCGTTTCCTTCTACTCCGCAGTGACTAGGACACCATATAAGCGCGATGTTCTTTCAATGGTCGTAATGGTTGTTTGATAGAATTCTTCTTTCTGCTTGGTTCTTCGGAGCATTACTTAGTTTCAGTGTCTTCATTCTTCGAAGGAGCGATTTCGAGTCTGTGATGTCTACTTGGTTTTCTTCCATTTGGACTGGTATTTCTATTGCTTTGTCCATTACTTGGGTTTCTGCTGGGAATGATGTCCAGCGATAAGCAGGAAATGAGAGCTTCTTTGGTGTTTTATTGTTTCTGCGGATAATAATGCCGGCTCCACCACAAGTGTTCCCGTCTTTTGCTAATCCCTCTGTGTAAATCTTTGTTCCTTTTCTTCCTTTATTTACTTTTTCGGCTTGGGTACGTTGTTCCTCTTTGTCCTATTTCTTGGTTACGTTAGTTCCGATGAAGTGTACGCTGTTTACTTCTTTCCATGGTGGCGGTACGTTAGGGAAGCTTCTGTTAGGTCTTGGTTAAATAATTGGTTCCACATTTCCTTGGTTTTGTTTTTCCAATCGCATTTCTTGATTTTTTTTGTCTTGATTTCTTAGTTACTTTTGCTCTTGGGTTATCATCTGGGAGTCTTAATGCTTTTACATACGCAATTGTTGCATTTTGACAGCTTCTTGTTGATATTGGTGGCAGGTTACTTTCAAGAAGTTGAAACTCGTTTTGTGTTGTTTTGAGGTTCCCAGTGATTACTCTACAGGCAAATCGTTGGGCTGATTATAGTTTATCTATGTTCTTCTTGCTCAACCAGGGATGCCAGGCTGCACTAGCGTATTCCACAATAAATCGTCCCGTGGCTAAGTACGTTTGTTTTAGTTGCTGCCTTTGGTATCCACATTGCGTGCTTGCCAGCTTGGCTAAGGCTTTTGCTCTTTGTATAACTTTGTTGACTGTTAGTTGTGTTTGCTTGGTGAAGGTTAGTTGTCTGTCGTAGGTTAAGCCCAGAAATTTTGTGTATTCGTTGTACTTGATTACTTTAGGGTATTCGTCGTTCTTTAATAAAATTCTTGGTTGCCATGTGGCTTCCTGGGTTGAAGTAGTGAAGAAGCTGGTGACTGTCTCCTCAACTGAGATCTTTAGTTTGTTCCTTTCACTCTATTCTTCGACACTGTTCTATGACTTCTGCATTTTTTCTGGGCGTTGTCAAGCGACGAGTTGGTTGTGTAACAAGCTGGCGTCGGTTCTGGGTTCCAGGTTCTTATGTCGATGATGTACACAATGAACAGCAATGGACTTAAAACCAATCCTTGGGAAGGCCTTGCTCCATAAGATTCCTCTTGCTGGTTTTGCGGTTCACAGTCACGTAAACAATTCGGTTACTCATCCAGTTTTGTATCCATCCTTCAACATGGTCTGGAATCACCATGTTTACCATTTTCATCAACAAGTTATCCCGCCACACGGCGTCAAATGCTTAGCTGTACTCAATCAGCGTAATGAGGGTTCTTTGCATTGGATTTGAGTGGAACCCGTAACTGATTGTTTGCGACAGAGCAGTAAGCTGGTCTTCGGTGCTACCTCTGGGTCTAAAGCCTTCTTGTGGTTGGTTCAGAAGTAGCTTGATTTCTAGGAGGTGTCATAGTCGGTTAGTTATCATTCTCTCCAACCATTTTCCGATGACAGATGTAAGGCTTATTGGTCTGTAGCCGCTGACAGCCTCCGGGTTCTTGTTTTGTTTGTATGTTGGTCATATGTCTGCAAGTCTTCAGCTCTGCGGTGTTCTTGTGTTCTTCCAGGATTCGTTGAACATTTGCAGAATGTACTTCAAAGATTCTGGTCCTAGACGGTGTATCATTCTTGGTTGTATCCGATCTGGTCCTCCGGTTTACGTTCCATTTATTCTGTGAAGAGCAGTAATTACTTCTTGCATGTTGAATTCTGCAGTATAGTCGTTACTTGGTTGCCATTTGCTTAGTTCTTGGTTCAGCTTTTTATTGATTGCTTAGTTGACACTTACTGTTGTTTTTGTAGTGTATGAAGGCTTTTGCATTCTGTCTATCTGTTGTTCTTGTTGTTCCGTTATAGACGATTGCTTTTTTGTTCTTCTTGGTTTCTCTTGCGTCAACATTTTTATTAGTTGCCACATATTTTTGCGGTGTTGCGATTTGATTACTTTTTTCCTGATGCCTTGCTTTAGTTTCTTTACTTTTTTGTCTATTTCCTTTTAGGCTTCTTCGTTGTTGTGCCTTGTCGTCTTGAGTTCATCTCTTAGTTTGATTGTTTCGAGTATTTTTCTTTGTCATCCATGTGTTTGGTTTCTGTCCGATCTTCTTGGTTGCTATAGTCTTGGTTGCTGCTTCTAGGATTTCGGCGACTATGCATCGTTCCATCTCTGCGATATTTTTCTTAATACTTCTTTGATTCGTTCGTCCAAGGAGTCTCGGAAAGACGTCCAGTCTGCATTGTTCCACTCCCAGGTCAATTGCAGGGCTGTTACTCCTTCTAGGATCGATTCCGCTATCTCATTGCCTCTATCGTCTTCAATGTTTTTATCCCACAGTTGGTGTGCATTAAGGTCTTCTACGATTAGCTCATTCATTCTGAGTTGCAGGTTAAGTTCTCTTAGTTCCAGTGAGCTAATTGAGTGTGACCTTGCGGGGGGGGGGGTAGTAGAGGTTTGTTATGATTACTGGTTCTTGGTCAGTTTGCACTTTAATGCTCTTCCTTCCAAAGCTTGGTTACCTTGTTTGGCTCAGCAGGTGATTTCTCGGTAGGTTATCCCGTCTCTCACTAGGGTCATGACTCCCCTCCTCTGTAAAGGTTTCCCGCAACCGAAATTAACTGATAATACTGTAAGTCGGCATCGTCATTGGTTTATCCGTTGGTAATCTCTTGATTTCTTGTATACAAGCTATGTCGATTTTGTTTTGTTGGAGGTAGTGTGTTAGCTCTTCAGTTTTGTGGCTGATTCCATTTGCATTCCATTATATGATTTTTTAGTTGCTTGGTGTTACTTGGTTGCGATTCTTCTTGTTTTTATTATGACTTCGAGGTAACTCTACTGACCCCTTTTATTTGACCCCTTAATTAAGTTCTTGGGTTCGCACAACAAGTTTCACAAACGCATATGAAAGTCCTTGTACAGTGATTGTGATAGCTCCAGTATTTAGTCATTAAGTGCATTTTTGAGTTGTTTTGCTTCAAAGAAGTTCATAATTTTCTGCAGCACATTTACATGGAAGCCACTCCGCTATCAAAAATTTTGACTCTGCTGCTTATATTTGACATCTGGTAGCAGGAGTCGACGTTTGCGACAAAATATTTGGCTTCTTCAGAGCTAACCTATATTGTTATCACCACACAACCATTTCATTACTCTCTTGTTAAAACATTCGATGACATAAAATCTAATTTTTCACCTAGCGTTCCGATATATAGAATAGTGTTGGAGTAATCACTGCTCGATAAAGTTGAATTCAGGCTGTGGAAGGAAGGAAG
This sequence comes from Convolutriloba macropyga, assembly GCF_964194025.1. NCBI lineage: Eukaryota > Metazoa > Xenacoelomorpha > Acoela > Convolutidae > Convolutriloba > Convolutriloba macropyga. The sequence continues at coordinate 21,588 of NW_027451644.1, forward strand.
TGTTCCTCTCTACCAGAAAAAGGACCTGAGTGCTTTTCCATCTCTATGTATCACGTGGCCGAACGTTTATGACCAAACCAATGTCTTTTACACAACTTTTTGTCTTTAGATCATTTTCTGCTATTTTAAGGATATAGCACCTTTTCACGGTGCTTTCTAGACCTTTTTGACTATCCTGGTTTTTTAGCAGGAGTCTCCGTTTTATTTTTTGGTTTGATTTAGTGGCAATTTAAAGCAATTATTTTTAAATTGAGTGGCAAGCATTTTTCTTTCTGATACTCTTTTATTCAGATTGATTCCTGTTATTTTCAGCTTAAAGCAACATAAACCTCACAACAATAACAAAACATGTAAACTGTGACAGATTTACAGATTTTTATGATGGACATTTTTGCCTTCTTGTTCTCCATCCCAACCCTGTTCTCCTTCCCCGGAAAACTCCACTGCTATTATATGTTCAATTGCTGAGTTCGCAGATGCTTATAACAGTTTGTGGCAAAATCAGACGGACCTCTCTAGTTTTCGTCGTCTAATTTTCTCAAGCTAGGATAACTGCGGACATGGTTAGTTAGCAAGTAATGAAATGGGTCAGAGTTCCGGATCCCTTGCTGGTAAAAACGTTTTGAATGCACGTCGGACAAGGAAACGAAATTTTGTAGCAATTTTGTCTTTACGAAAACTATTCGGCATGTGGTTCACATCTTTCTATGGGACAGATTATTTCCATATTGTTAGAACTCTTTTTGCAAACTATGTGAGGTTTTGAACCGAAGTTTTGTTGGAACTCTGGATTGATGTTTTTACTTGTTTCTGATGGTTTTTTAATTGGTTATTTGCGTAATATCTTTGTGCTTTATTATTAATAGTGTTGTGCAGTTTGAGAAACTGTGCTTCTCATGTCACGCACGTTTGTTCTGTTTTTTGAGGAAAAATGGCATCTGCGAAAATTGGAACAACTTTTATACAAAATTAACGTTTGTAAAGTACAACAAAAGTAGCAAATAGAATTGTGTCTACTGAATTTGTTTTTCGTTATATATGGCCCCGGAAATTTCTACAAATTAACAATAGCAATCAACAATTTGAGGTTTTTTTTAAGTTCTGCCCTTCGTTCAGTCTGTTGGAAAGATTGCTGTGATCTCGTTTCATATGCTGACATTGATTTATAACTTCTGAGCTTGTTGAGTGAGTTAGTGTGGTAAGTTTTTTTTTAATTCCTTCCTTTTGATCTGTTAATTCAAGTAGATAATTTTCGCAGTGAACTTCGAGTTGTGATTTTAATTTAATTAATGGAGCATACACATTGTTGTTTTCATGACAGAGTTTTTTGCAGCATGACCATTTTTCATTCAATTTTTTCTTGGTGGGAGAAAACTTTTGATGAACAAAATTTGTGTTTGCGAAAATAGTTTTGTTAACTTGCGTTGCTTTAACTTCAGTTTTTCCTGTTCTAGGAATTTTCTAAATGCTTTTGAATGTGCTTTCAGTCTTGTCATTTGTTTGCTCATTGAATTGTATCTCAGGATTTGTTTTAATGTTTTTACTTAAAAATTTTCTTTTTGTTTTGCCTAATTCTTTTTTCTTTTCTGGGCTGATATTTTGTTCAAGCTGAACTTAGAGAGCATTTCCTCAGAAGACAGCCTTAATTAAACTGAGCCAATGTCGAACAGCGAAGTTAAAAACAGAAAAGGGAGAAACGCATAAAGCCTAATTTGAGACGCCAATCGCTTCTTTGATACCTTCAGTTGGTTTTGCTACCAATGATGCCTTTCCTCTCATTAAGATTAACACGTAATTTTCGTACTCTTGTATTAAAAGAAAATCAATTTTCTGCTTCAATTTCTTTTTGCTTGTTTTAATGGCAGTTGTGGAAATCAATCGCGGATTTTTTTGCGGCGCTCTCCCTTATTTTTGCAGTCAATGGAATTTTAAGTTAGATGCAAAGATGCAAGAAGACGTGTTTTGAGTTTTACGCCAAAAAGCATTATTAATGGTGATATCTAGATTGACTTCTCTTCTATGACATTTAGTTTGGTTGAGACTGACTTTAATTCATTATTTGATGATGGAGAGATTGAAGAAAAGCAACGTCAAATGCAATTAGATCAAAACATACATGTACTTTGAGCAGATTGAGAATTCGGGGGAGATAATATCAAAATTTTGTTTTTATTATGCGTATTTCTTTAATTTATGAGTACTGTGTACTCTAGAATCCTACTTCATCATATATTTATTTAGGCCGACTGAGTAGAGAATTGAAAAGTGGAGCCACTTCGTCTCAGCAGCCGATTGGGAAGAGTTCTCAAGGTTCTCTAAACAGACCTCAATCAAAGACATCAAATGCTGCTATTCAAAAGCCTCTGAAGAGCTCCGAGATTGGCAACCAGATGTCCAAAAATGTCACTAAAGAACATGTGGCAACAATACAAAATGTAGTTGAAGAGGTTGAAAATGACGAAATTCTGGAACGGGAGCTGAATGATGTTTATTACTCATCACGCGCGTATAGCGATGGGAGCACGGAAGTCAATGAAAAGGAACAACTTGGGAGTGAAAAGCAAAATAGTCGTTATCCTTCAAAACGTCTGGCGCTCAAGATTCAAAAGGAAAACCACAAAAAAGCACTGAGCGAAATAACGTCACATTCTGTGTCAGAAAAGAAATCATCTGTTAATGAACAAGATTTGAACGACAGTGATGCTAATTATTCGAGTGGCCTAGAAGAAGATTACTCTGACTTAATTGCTGATGGAATTGTTCCAAAGGCTGCTAATAAAAGAAAAACTAAAAGGGCGTCTTGGAAAGTGGTGCCACAAAATCCATTAACATCCGAACCGGAGCCGAATATAGAACAAAATATAACCATTTCTGTTTGTTCACGATGCGCTAACTTAATTGGTAAGTATGATAGTTTGACCCTTGGAAGACTAGAAGAAAGTAAGGAAGAGAGGCGGACACTGACTCCTCAGAGCTCAGTTGAAAAGGTCGATAACGACGATTCGGCTGTTTATGACCAGAATAGTGATTCAATGAGAGGCTTCAAGTGGAAATTAGCATCCAATGATTCGGACACAGAGAGTGTGACTAACTTCCTAGCTAGGAAGCAGCAGTTTTTCAAAACAGCTTCAACCTTAGACAGCCACAGAAATGACACTTATAGGTAGGAAAATATAGCATTGGAGGTATAAATAGGCAAATGGTTTAAAAGATAATTCTTTGCCTATATGCATAAGGTAATTTGCTGAAAGCTACAACAAGGATACTCGCGCTTCTGTCTTGTCGCACAGCTAATTCTGACGTTCAGTTAAAAATTTTGCCTGATTTAATTTGCATGATTGGTTTTAAAAACTTGAGTGGTAAGTCCCGGGGAGTAACCTTCGATTTTCTAGAAAAGAAAAAGATAAATGATCAGAATGAAGATTCAAAAAATGTTGAGCTTTTAGTAAGTTAAGGACGAGCTGAGAAGTAGGTTGGATTCGAACCAGCACCTCTTAGGTGCAAGCCCAGTGTGCTACGCAATTACACCAACTGGTCTTAAGCTCTCGATCTTGGGCATCTCTTATAACCCGTTCTCACGTTCTTTTGTTCCTCAAGGCTTCATTTCTCTAGCCAAGTATGCGTTGAACAAGTAGAGCTTCTTGTCAAGCTTATCTTATGCACAATATACATTTAGGTAGTTCTCTCTCAACATTCTAACAATTATTAAGTATTATCCCTCAACCGACCGTTTAATTTGTTTTCTGGTCCTTTCAATTCATGTTTTTATTAATTATCCTCGAACGATTATTATGCGCAATTATTGTAAACGCGTGTGTCTTTTTTATTCAAAATATTTGCTTGTTCGTTTTGATGTAGTAAACTTTTTGGATTTCACTTGAGTGACTTTTTCACGCTTGACTTTTTGATTTTTGTGTGACCTAAATTGGTCTTAATCCGAAGTTATGTCGGTTGCTAAATAAATGTGATTGTATGAGATTGTGTCGTCTCAAATGGCGGGCGTGTCGAAATATAGACTTTTACTCCAATCTGATTGGCTGAGAAATTGCCGGCGTTGTAATATGCGCTCATTTAGCCGTCACTCAACATAGTCTGACGGAAAAAATTCAATGCATTTGGCCACGCTTTGCGGGCCATGGCTCTGCCTCAGCGGTCCGTGGGACTTGATTTGAAACTATCTCAACCGAACGAGGGATAAGCACTCACACATAATGCATTTTTAAAATTTTTTTCTCGGCTTGGTGCGGTTTCGAAAATATAGTTGAACTAATTTGCACATCGTATGTTAATATAGTGAAATTATGATGAGTGAGTTGTTCAGCGCTGAGCCAAACAGATTCCTCATCTCTGATAGCTGATATGAAGTCTTTTATTTGACACGTCTGCCATTTTGACTCGTGCCAAGAGGGCCGGGTGACTGATGCTTCAGTCTATTACAACTAAAGTCGGGGGTTTGAAACTCTTCGTGGACCGAAATTTTTGCGCCAATCAAGAATTAAGGCTACAGCTCATCTGAATTAAATGCTCCGCCTGTCGTTTGTTTTAATATAGTTTCTCAGTTTTTTTGTCATTTGCTCTACAATTACATTCACGCTTGCAAAAGAACCTATATTTGCTCTCAAAAGAATTTTGAAGCAATTATTGTAAACGTGTTCTTTTTTTGATGCAAAATTTTGCTTGACCCATTTCGACTTTGTTCGAGAGCTATTCGTGTGACGTTAGTCGGTTCTATTCGAGAGATGAAAAAAAACGAAACGTCAGATATCAGAAACTGGAACTAGATAATTTTTTAATAGTTCTAATCTAATAGTTCTAAATGTTAGAAGACCCCCCAATCAGTTGGAGCCAGAACCATATTGACAATGGTGTCCCGCGTTTTGACCCTGGTTGTTTTCGCCCACCCCTATATTAGTGCACCTTGATTTTAATTGCTCTCAAATGAAGTTTGTAGCAATTATATTAGGCCTGTGGTCTTTTCTATGCAATTTATTTGCGTGACCGATTTTTTATTTTAACCTTTTAGCAAAAACAGGCTAGAGCCCAGAGGGCATTAAGTGGCCGAGCTGCTCTCTTAGATTCGACGAAACTGTTGCGAGGAGACAAGTTATGGTGTAAAAGGCGGTTCTTAAATTCAGCCACTGTCACCCCCCCCCACCAACCTTTCGTGCTTTTAGCATTTCAGAAGTCATAATTTTTTAAGCTTTTAGAATTGCGATAGCTTCTAAAACTTTCAATTGTGCACAGTTCCTGAATTATATGCTCAAACATTTGTTCAATGTTTAACAAACAAGGAAATTAACAGTGTTTTTTTTCGGTTCTGTTCTACCTCACGCTTAGTGGGCATTTGACTCTTATGGCCACGAGCGCGCTGTATTATGTTAACGTGCTATATGCAACGTACAGTCTAGTTGAAAACGGCACTAGGATTTGTAAGGTAGACTAAAAAAGATGATTTTTATTCTTTCTAGGATCGATTCAACCAGGACATCAGTGGAAGGGAGCCCACAAAGACGATCAGTCATTGGCAGTCCATCGAAGGCGACTATTGATGAAACAATAGCCGAGAGGAAAGGCTCAATTGTGAAGAGCAAGGGATGGGTGGGGTCACATCTGTCCTCCTCAGATGAAGATTTCTGAGACTGAAAAGAACTGATTAGACTCCATGTGGTACCTGAAATGATCCGAACCTCGTGTGCGACTATTTTTTGTTACAGATATGTCTTTGTCGCAATAATTATGCATGTTCCAATTATAGCTCACGAGCTTAGAGGGCAATAACTTACGCGCGTACCTCCAAGTACCATTTTATTTTGCAATCCAAAGTTTTTTGTTGCGAAGACTGTGCCTAGCTCTCGATTTTGTGTCCATAATTATAGGACTTCCACTTAATTGATAACGACATACTAAAGTTCTAATTTTCAAAAAACATCGGAGAATAAATTTAAAGGCAATTAAGCGCAGCGTGATCTTTACGTTGCACTTTTCTAGTCTTTTTACGAATAACACATACGACAATATTGCAGAGCTATCGGAGCTATATTCCATCGATTAATCTAACGGTTAATAACGGTAGTTTATCATTGAGTGTAAATATGTAAATATTCAGATCGTGTAAATTTGTATTGAGTATGTATAGAGCTATGTGCAATATCGCATTCTGTCTATGAGTATTTTCTGTGTAAATTTTGATTTTTTTGTAATCCGGATTTCTGATTAATAATTTTCTTTGGCTAATAAGTATTGGTAGTTTAGACTGGTAGTTACAATTAGCATAACACAAGTCATGAAAGATACGATATCAAAACTCGAACAATCAATGGAGCGAGGAGAATAACTGATGTTCTGAAATCATCTGTGATCGATTGAAGTGAGTCAGTAGTCGTTACAATAGGAATTGAACAACACTCGAGCAACTGATTTTCTGTCGAAAGAAAAGGCTCTTAAAAATGTATACTGTTTTAAGTTTTCACAGTTGGTGTGTCAAGAACAGATAACAGCATGTGTTGAAGAATTGTTTTTCAAGTGAAATGAGTCAGTTAATTGCCGTTACAAGTTGCATTCAATGATAAAATGTTCACTAATTTCTCGCGACTGGTGAGCGTAATTATCACAAATTGAAAATTCGGTGTTTTAAAGTTTTTCCCTTTTCTTAACACATCGGCTGGAAAGAATAAATCGTTGTTGACATTCTAGTTTCTAGAAATTTATGACTTTGACGAAAGTGAAAACAGAAGTTTAAAAAGGTGAGTTGTATGTGAATAATTGGTAATTTACTATAATCTGTTGCGTGTATTAAGTATTGAAGCCTCTATTTTCAGAAGTCCTGACTCTTTACTTGAGCGTTTATATGAACATAGTTAATCAAAGGGCCATTTGGACCAGTGTTTTTCACTAGTTGGCCGAGTATCTTGTTTGAACCAGTGAGTGTGACTTCACAAACGTAAAATTGACAGCGCGTTTATCTTTTTAAAAGTTAGAAATGAAGCGGCAAAATGTTCCAGTCTTAATTTCGGCCAATTTGTGCAATGTTTTCTGCATCGTGCGTACTAATTTCTGCAACTATTTCACGTAAATCTTAACTGGTTACTCTGCATATTTAAAGTCTCGGTAAAATCTTAACTGGTTATTTTGTCAAAAATTTTCTTGAGTTATTTTAACACATGGCGATGATAAATAATTCGATACGTTTTTACCATGACCAATGCGTTCTTAGCGTACCTCATTGGGTGTTATCGAAAAAGGTAACCTTGTTTTAGTACGTTTCTCGCCAAGTCTCAAAATTTTGCTTTATCGAGATTTCATTTTTCATTTCTGATAGCTCGGGAGTGAAGTTTGAAACAATTGTTGTAAACATTTCTTTATGTGCAACATTTTCACTTGACCTTTTTAGCGCTTTTATAGAAATTTCTTTTGGTTTCACTTCTCGAGTGATTTTTTTCGCTGGAATTATATTTTGCGTGATCTATATTGCTCTGCTAGTTGAGTGGTTAATACTTCAGTCTAGCAAGATGGGTTTCGAGGTTTCGAAACCCAACCTAATGCATTTTTGGCACCCATGAAAGTTATCTACACTATTAGCCCACTTGAGTAAATTACCGCGCCTGTCGTTTCGTGCGCAATTTGATCGACGTTCCGTTCTTTTGTTGATGATTGCAGTTTGAATCGGATGAAAGATACTTGTCTGTAATTATGCAATTCACCGAAACTGTTTAGGAGACATAAGTTTGTGGTGTGCAGCTCGCTTCTTAGACTTTGACCCTTCCCTCTTAATTCCACCTCAACCGATTCTTCCCTCCGTCCAGCCCCTCCAATTCGCCCATTACCTCCACTCAACATTCCATACGTAAACACGCACGCTGGCCATACTCTCCTTCCCCCAAGCTCACTTCCCCATTTTCAAAAGCCAGAAAGCCATTACAACGAAGAATATAGTATCGAAAAGATGTTTTTCAATTTCGTTTTTCCACGAAGGTTTTGTGAAGTTTTGTGGACATTTGACTGATTTTCATTGTTATTGTTCACATTTCCCGTAGTTTTACTAAATTTTTGCCAATGTTCCGAAAATATGTGAACATTGGTAAAGATGTTGTTGGTTTTACCTCTAAAAACAAAAGCTTGCTGTTGAACAGTTTCATCCAATTTTTTGTCTCAAATGTTTGCCAAAATTTTTCAAAATTCAGCCCGTTCTTCATTGAAAATGGTATGAAATAAGCTTCTTTAGTCCATTTTTATTTCAGTTACCGAATTAAAACTCAAAAAATCCTGACACGATCGTTGTCAACTCCATATCTTGCTAGTGCTTGAATTTGCTAATTTAACTCGATAATTATGCAAAATGCATCACGCATTTTTGTTATAATAGCTTTTTGCAGTCAAATTATCCATAACCATATTACTCGGACTAATTACGTCTTCCTGTTAAACGAGCGGTAATGGAAAGGCTAGTTTTCGCCTAATCGTTAATTTTTCAAGTTCAAAAGAAGATTGTAATCAGTTGATGGTTTTTTAAATAATTTTCGCATTTTTGCTTTTTCTCACGTTAATAACAAAGAACAACCCAAATTAAGGAGTACTAATGACAGAATCAACGGGATTCCCAGGGAGTTCCAGGGAAACTTATCTAGACGTTTAGTAGAAAGCTTATAGTCGTTTTCAGTTTCAAAAATCAAATTTTTGAATTAAACCGTGGATTATTGAGCTCTGTGTCTCTTTCCCTTTTGGTCAACTTGTAACTTTAGTTCAGCAATGACAGAGGTTGCATCGTGTTTCTAATGAATTAAAATTAAAAATTTAAGGCGGTTGTACGTTATAAGTATAATTTTTCTGCGCATAGAATACGAGTTTCATTTTTATTTTTGGGCTTATTCCCATCATTGAGTTTGTTTTTCTGCTCTTGAGGCATCCTTGACAGGTCAGATATCACTTCAGCAATTTTAAAAAAATACAATTTAACACGTCAGTTTTTCAGTGAATGGATTATGGTTTTAGCTGCTTCGACACCGTGTTCGTTTTTAATAGATTTAAATTTAAAAAAAATTTGTCGTTTTTCGTTCCGCTTTTGTCATTTGACGTATTCTAGATAATAGTAGGTTTTAGCGGCGTCCAATGATTGAACAAAGGGACCTATGTACTGATTCCGAGTGATAGCTAAAGCTTTTCGTGCTTTGAAATCAATTATTTAGAAAAAAATGCATAGATGTTTTTTTTAATATTGCAATTTGCTGTTTTATTGTCTGCTTGCTACCTAGTCTCATTAATTACAAGATGCATGTAAAGTTTTTGGTGTTGAAGTAAGTCACAGCTGAACACATCGAATGGATAATTCTGGATAATTTCAGCCCTTAGAGGCTTCTCATGCAAGAGAAAAAACCTCATTACTGATTGCTTTTAGTTGATAGCTAAAATTTTTCATGACTTTGGAATCAAATGTTTTAAAAATATATTTTGATGTTTCTAAATAAATTAGCAATTTGCTGTTTTTTTTGTCAGTTGTTACCTATTCACACTTGATACAGGTTGCACATCAAACTGCTTTTGTTGATGAAACGCACAATTGAACATATCTAAGGTTTTTAGTGCATTATTAATAATTTAACGGCTTCGATACCGGTTTTTCGCAAATTATTTCTTTAATTTCTGATTTCTGTCTAATTATCAGATTTATGACATTTTCTGATTATTGACAGACTCCAATATATATTTTTTGCTGAAGCAAAAGAAATTGTTTATTGATTTCATTGGCAATGTTTTTAGCTCTTTGAAATTATTTGTTTTCGAAAATTACAATTGTATTTTTTTGACTTTTTCGTTGTTGTTCTTTTTAATACTTGTTACTTGCTCTCATTATTCGGAAGTCATATATCTCAATATTGGTGTTCAAAGAAGGCGTAGTTGAATATATCTTATTTTTTACGGATTAGATAATAATTTTAACGGCTTTGACTCCAGTTTCTTGCAAAATTTAATGGAATTTTTTTTCTGAAATTTTTCGTTTATTCTTGTAGACGTAAAACATAATCTGGATAATGACATGTCTCAAATTATTGGCATTGTGGTTTGAATGAAAAGAAACCTTTTCAAATATTTCAATCCATAACTAATGGTTTTCAATAATTGAATTTTTTTTCAAGAAAACACGCATTTTTTTAATTAGTCGTTTTGTCTTTTTTTGTCTGCTTGTTACCGAGTCTGATCATGGACTGGTCGCATCTTTTTTGAATTGAAGAACAGTTTGTTTAGTTTAGGTTTCTTTCGACACTATTTTGACTTTGTCATTGTGTAGTTTTTTTAAATAGACATTGTATTTTGGATGTAAATGTTTGTTATTATTTGATTATTTGTTTGTTTTTTTTTCTCGTAGTTTTAATAATTGCAGGTCTCATCGGCCCACTAATGTGCCAGTATTTACTCTACTTAGTGATTTAAGTTGGAGGCAGTTTCTTTTCATACACCTGCAATTTTTGATCAATATGTAAGGTTTTTTGAAAGTTTTCTATCTCTTCCTGATTTGGTAGACAATTAAGCCACACTTGTGGATAAGTGGGATCGGAACATTGTGCAAACGCACATTACCTAGCCTCTTTTTTTTAAGGAAAGGATACTATTTCGACTTTTTGAAGCCAATGGGCAACCAGAATTGCAAAATGGGACTTGGTTTTTTATATAGCGTAGCACACAAGAGAGATACAGCATCTGGATTAGAGACAAAACAAAACATTAAGGCTAATGTTTTCAACTGACCGGACTCAAAAATTTTTCGAG
>NW_027451645.1:0-20716 GCF_964194025.1 Convolutriloba macropyga
CGAGTCGTTTCCGGTATTCTACCGGCTATTTTTTTCAATGCAAAATTTTCGCTTTACTTTTACGCCCTTGACTTTTTGCGTTTAGCGTGATCGTAAATTCTCTCTCAGTCACAATTTCAAGCGGTTCAACTCAATTGGCGGCAATTTAATACCAAAAGTCAAATAAAAAGTGCGCCGAAACTGGTGCTATTTTTCACTTTAAATCTTGATAGTGGTATATGTTAACCTCTAGTGTGGTTATTTGAAGGCCACTATTGAACTTCTTAGTCCCATTTAGCCCCCCCCCCCGACTGAAGCAGGCTGCAATTGATTAGAGCTCGCACTAGTCGTTCGAGATTAAATCGTTCGATGTTTAGTCGGTTATGTTTATTATATCGCATTTCAAACCGATCACCCTTGAAAAGGGTTGATCATGATTCCGATTATGAAATCGCACCATATATTAACATTGGTTTGTTCTCGATTGATAGGCGCTTCCAAAGTGTACGTGACAAAGCTGTCTGGGGAGACTGTGAATGTGTTTGGATCATTGGGATCAAAACCGGCAGACATGAATGAGCCAGCGGGCATCAAGTGCACACCAGATGGACTGATTCTTGTATCCGACAGCAAAAATCATCGACTGAAGGTTATCAGTTCCCTCTTATTTTTTTTTTTTTTTGTAACAAGTAAATTAAAATTATAACCATACGGTTAAATATACCTGAAACAAAAAATAATTCAAATCATTCAAACAAAATAATATAATAAACATCAACAATCTTCTTAAAGAATCACATTTTAAAATTTTCTTTCGATTGTTTTCTTCCTAAAAATAAAAATAACTTTTAAAAGCTCCTACGTTACTATTCAAAGGAATTTTTTCATGTTGTGAGAGCAAGAAATCATTCAACGTTTTCTTAAAAACTTTTCCATTTTTTGCCAACCGAAGCCAATGTGGTAACTTATTCCATTTTTTGTACGCATTGACGAACAATCGAATTTATTCCAAAGCTTGTTTCGGCATTTTGTCTAACTTTGAATTGTTTTGTCCGAGTATTTTGATGAAGACTCAGATACCCGTGAAAATTTTCAGAATTTTCTGGCCTAGCGATATCATAATAAAATTTTATTAGCGACATTTTCGCTATTATTAGCTCAGCTGGTAGCGTTTTTGTCTGGATTAGCAGATCTCTCGCTTTGTCATACTTTTTGCGTAGAAAACACACCTTTATGCCCCAGTTAATCTGTCGGTTAAGGCGTTTTAGGTTTTTTGCAGATAAATTTTGAAAAAAGATTGCCGAAAATGATAAGTGCGAAAGCACAAGTGATTTTAGAAGAAGAATGCGCGCGTTCAGGGGAACTTGATGTCTTATAAGGTAAATTGATCTTATAGCATGAGCCATCTTTTTCAAGGTTTTATTCAGCTGCTCCTCAAAACTAAGATTCCTGTCAATTTGAATACCAAGATATCTGCAACTTTTTTGTGTTGAGAACTTCGTTTTTGTAAAAAATAGATCCGTTATCCAATTTAATCAGTTCTCTCTCAGCTTCTCTCTCTCTCTCTCTCTCTCTCTTAGTAACAAAAGAGGACATCTACACAACAGGACATTTACACATTTTCGTCAACACATTTTTTACCACCTGAATTTGAACTCGCGCTGTAGACCCCTTGAACAAGTTTTTATGCGCAGGTGCGAATCCAAGTTTAGCAGAAATGTGTCTTCTAAACTTGGATTCTGCGGTTCACCCCCTCTTTTATTACTACTCAAATTTGACATGGCTCAAATTTTTTAACCTGAGCTTTCAGAATTTTGAGTTTAGTTTGCTTACAAAGCATGCTCGTGTGCGAAGAAATATGGATTTTAAGCGGATAAATAGGTTCTGTTAATCAACTAGCGTAATAGAAAAATAATTCAACCTACTGAGCTGTTTTAAGCTATGGACTAAGTTTCTCATTTGATATTTGTGGCCTTAACTCACTGTTTGACAATATTTGATGTACCACTTTTTCACCCGTTTTTGAACCGCGTTAGTGTTCAAACCCTATAAGTGCGGGGGTTTCCTTTCTATTTGCGGTTCATTTCAGTTATATGACCAATCAGGACACACTATATCCCAACTACAGCCGCCCGACGTCATCAGACGACCATCTGATATCTGCATGGGATCCAGGAACCTCCTTGTTGTCAACTCTTTCCTCACGCACGAAGTATTTGTGTACCAGCTGTCGAACGCTTAGCAAAGCAATACTATAAGATACAATGACAACTAGACTCAATATTCTGCAATACTTAACGGACAGTACAATCGAATACTTCGGACAATGTGGATGGGGTTATCTACATTTGATAAAAAGCAAACTCAATCGTGAGATTAAATTAGCTAACATTCAAATATTGATTTCAAAGCTAAGTAAACTGAACTAGAACAATGATCTTTAAATTATGTTTCGATTAGTCGATAATTTCTTGTATTTTGTACTGTTGAGTATGTTCTCGTTCTGTAGTCTCGGAAAATATCTGAAAGTGGAATTTTGTCTATTTTGTTATATGGTCTAAAAATCGGCTGTATGGTGCCACATATCGAATAGGTGTATTAGAAACTTTCGACGTACATGAGATATTAAGGGTCTGATACGAGGCAGGTAAGCGGAGTGAAACCATTATTGATGGAAGCCCAATATCTCCAGCTCTCTGATTGTTGAACTTAAACGCAGTACTTTAGGGGGATTTTGTTAAAATAAGATCGCAAAGTAGCGTAACCAAGTTACGTATATCCGTGGTTACAAACTTCAGGAGGTTGCGGCAATGGAGAAAACAACCAGTTCCAAACGCACCTAATAGATAATCAAGGGGCGACACACTAATTTATTTCGCCATTTCTTACGTTTGTTGTATTTTGATGTAGAACAGTCAGATTGCTCGACCGATCAAATGAAGCATTTTGCTTTTGCTCTGATTATGATTTTTCGTAGACGCAAAACAATCTCATCGTAGGTTTTTACAACTCGAAGAGCAGTTGAGTTTATCAATTTTAAAATAGGCCGAGTCGTTGTGAAATTATGTAAAGTCCATGTGCCATATGAAAATGATTCTTTTGTTCTATTCTCTTATTTTTCTGTTTTTTTTATAGCAGCGAAGCTGTAAGCTGAGTGGAGCTATATTGCGGTGTCCTTGGTTTTTACAATTCAAAGAGTTTGAATTATATTGGGGCGCTCTCTTTTTTAATAGCCGCACAGCGATAGCTGGGGCTATTATTGGCCTTCTCTTGGTTTTTTTTTATTTCGTCATGATTTTTGTTACGACCATATGACGTCACAGCCACTTTTTGTTCATTCGTTCATGCAATTTCAACTGAATTGCATGTGTGACGTCATTTTTCGCTCTTAGTTGAGCGAGTTTTTTTGTTCATGCGCGTGATTAAATTTTTGGTCACACTTGACTTACCTCACTCTCAAAAATGACTTCCTCAATTTGAAATTGACTTTTATTTACTTTAATTCAAAGAGATAAGGTCAAATGGGTGTGTGTCACTCTAAATGAAGGTTATTTGAGATCAGCTAATAGAGGCAGCAATACAGATTTTTAATCAAAATATAACAGATCAGCCTTCAATGAAAAGACGATTTTTTTGGTCTGTCTTTTTTACTGTTTTAGACTGCCGATCTACGAATCTATTGCGGCTATTTTCTGGCAATCTGCCAGCTATGTTTTTAAATTCAAAGAATTTGAATTGTAATGCGGCGCTAATTTTTTTTTACAATTCAAAGAATTTAATTGTATCGGGGCGCTGTCTATTTTTAAGATCTGTTCACACATTGCCATGATTTTTGAAGTCAAATTCGAGTAGTGATTTTGGTCACACCGAAACAGGGGATAGACCAAAAAAGCGAGTTTGTATTGCGGCGTGAATTTTTTTCGCTCTCATTTTAAGGTAGAGAGAAAAAAACGGTGTTTGAACAAAAATTCGCTTTCTCGCTCGTGGTTTTTGTTCACATGCGGCAATTTCACTTAGATATTTACTGTTTTTTCGATTTTTTGGATCGGATTTTCTAAATGGTTTTTCCCAATCTGTTCATAGTTCATTCTAGGTTTTTTATTTTTTACCAAATTTCCAGTTCTCTAGTTATTTTTTGTTGACGTGCCGCACGATGACATCGATTTTCAATTTTTTAAAAAAAATTATCTGATTTTTTTTTGAAATGGTGTTCCCAATTCACTCATAGCCCGTTCTAGGTCTAATTGTTTGTTTAGTCAATGAAAAATTTTTGAATTGCACGTCAGGACTTATCCTGTTGTTTTTTTTTAATTCGCTTTACCTTTTGATCACGTTTTTTGTTTTACATAAGTCACGATTTTCACGTTTGACTTCTGACTTACCTTCTTCACTGTTTCAACTGAATGGTTTTTAAATCCATTCTCTCATTGAATTACGCAAGATAATGAATACAGCCAAGATCAAAAGAGCAAAATCAAAAGAGACGGGATAAACCGATAAAGCCCGGGTATTAAGTCATTGAGAATTAGGTTACCAAAGTTCATTAGAGCGTTCGCTAGCTTAAATGGGTATTAAGATTATTAGCTTTCAGTTTAAAGGCTGAATTAAGTATAGTTTTAGAATCCAACTGAAAATGCACGCTGAATTAGATGAACTTTTTTGACACTGAAAAATAAGAAAAAAATTTGTCAATTTATCTCTTCTTTTTCAATCGCAATGTGCATCAAGCGCGTCAATGGCGGCTATTTTCCTGACTATATTTGTAAGTTTTGTCTTTGCATTTCCTTGATGCAATATATAACCTACCAGTCCCATTTTCGTATCAGAAATATCTTCAATGTTAAAATCAAAAGGTAGAAGGCGGCCTATCCAGTGTCTTAATCTACTGTTATATTTGTTTTGACGATTTCCCAACATTATTGACAAAGATGCTCTTTAATCTGTAATGGCAGTAAACTCTCTTTACAGAGATATTTTTAAACTATTTCATTGACCAGACTACCTCGAGGAGTTCTTATTCAATAACTTTGCAACCTTCTCGGTTTGAGATTAGGAATCGAAATGTCAGTTCGATTGTTTCTATTCCTCTGTGTTAATTGTTAATACTTCCAGGTGAGGCGTCGTTTTTGTTGCATATTCCCAGTTATGATTATAATGTGTTTTTTAATTATAGTGCTATTCTTTCGTGAATATCATTTGAATCTATTTCATGTGTATCAGTTCAATTGACTGATATTGGTTTTTTAAGTGTGTCGAAGTGGTTGATATAATTGTGCGAGGTTATTTGTTTTTGATTGCTCTCAAAAGAAATTTGTAGCAATTATATTAGCCCTGTCGGTCTTTTTTTATGCGATTTTTCGCCTGACCGATTTTTCGTCTGAGTCTTTTGACTTTTTGTCCTCAAAAGCGCGATAAACAGGTAGCGCCCAGCGGGCATTAAGTGCTCATAGAGCCTTTCAGCTCTCTTTTAGCTCAAACTGTTTCGGTGACTTATACCTATGGTGTAAAGGGGGGTTCTTAGAGGTTGAAGACACCCCCACTGTTGAGCCCCCCCCCCCCCCCCCTCACTATTACCCCAACCTCCCCAGCGCACTGTTGCCCCCAACCCAGTGTTGCCCCACCAGCCCCCCTCTCTCCCCGTCAGCCCCCCCAATTTTTATCAGGCCTGGGTGTCAAAGAATCTGCACTAGGTTCTTATATTAGTTTACTGCATAGTTTCTAGTGGTCGTGGAATGTTTTCATTATTTTGACGTCACGAACTTAAACAATTTTTTGAAAAAATGTTGAATTTTCAAATTTTTTGACTTTTCACTTATTCAGGTCTTTTTAGACCCAGGGGCCAGAAAACATCCTAACGGGTTTGATAATAAGTTACTGACAATTGTTTCGGCCATGGATTAGTTTTTCAACTTTTTGATGTCACAAATTTAAGCGAATTTATGATAAAACTTGCTTTTTTTCAAGTTTTTAAAATTTTTTGTCGTTTTTTTAGATTTTTTCAGCCTTAAGAGCCAAGGAACGTCCTCCAGGAATTCAAAATAGGTCACTGTATAATTTCTAGGTTAAATGGAATTGTCTTGCAAGATTTTAGCATCACGAATTTTAGCATATTTTTGACAATTTTTGCCATTTTTTTCATTTTTTTGACATTTAGTCATAATTCAGATTTTTTGAACCTCAAGGGTCAGAAAACAACCGTTAGGGTTTGATAATAAGTTAGTGGAAAATTTTTGTTGGTCGTGGATTAATTTTCAACTTCTTAGTATCACAATTTTTATATTTTTTTCACACAATTTTTTTTTAATCATTTTGAAAGTTTTTTGAAATCATTTTGACATTTTTTAGGTTTCTCTACCCTCAAGAGCAAATGAACATCCTCTAGAGTTTAAAAATATGTTAATGCACAGATAAGAGACGTAGTGGAATGTTTTTCAAGATTTGTTTATCACGAATTTAAGCAATTTTTTGAAATATTTTCAATTTTTTTTGTTTTTGAATTTCTTCTGGCACCATTTTTGGATAAAATTTAAGCTTTTATGTTCCAAGTTTATGGACTTTTATTGAGCCTGTGAAACTATTTCACTATTTCAGGCTTGAAACAGGGATACCGGATAGTCTCTTGAGACAATGAAATGCTTCTTAAGATCTTAACATCTCGAGTTTTAGCAATATTTTGTTAAAGTTTGCAATTTTTATTCCTAAATTTATCTATGTTTTTGTCCTTTTCGACAAACAATTCTGGCCAGCGAAACCTTTCAAGTCTTGGAGATGGGTTAATTCACGGAACTTTTCAGACAAAAAGTGGTTTTGAACATTTTTACTGCAAAGTTGAAATTTTTTTTGGATTTTGCCTTTTTCAGTTTTTTCTTCTATATGATTTTTTATTAACTAGGCTAGAAAACTAGAAGTTGCAGAGTCGAATCCAATCATGGAAAACATTCCCGTCTCTTTTTCTCTCTGTCGGTTAGAGTTCCTTTCCTTTTTTTATCGTTCACTTTTTATCTCTCACTCTATCTCTCTCTCTCTCTCTCTCTCTCTTTGTTGATGCCGCACTTCAGCTGCTGTTATGTGGCGTAATGTCATCATCTCCGATTCTCATTAACAATGAGTTATAGTAGAAATGTTTTAAATCAAAAATGATCTAACAGGCACTTTTTAGGAAATTGTTAATTGGTCTCAAAAGCGTTTTGTAGCAAATTTAATAATCCTGTCTCTTTTGCAATTTTTCGCTTGACCGAATTTTTGTCTGACTCATTTGACTTTAGTCTTCAGAAATGGAATAAAGAGGTACCGCCCAGAGGTCACTAAACCGTGGCTAGCTGCTGACGAAGCCAACCGCTCGCCGGTCGTTTGACAGCAATTTGCCCGACGTTAGTCGGTTATGTTCATGTATAGACCTAAAGAAAACTTTGGAATCAAGTACTTGTGAAACTGATTTGTCTCGCTGATAGCCGCACAGCGATAGGCGGGGCTGTTAGTGACCTTCTCTTGCTTTTTTGCAATTCAAAGAATTTGAATTGTACTGGGGCGCTGTCTTTTTTTTGAGATCTGTTCACACATTGTCATGATTTTTGAAGTCAAATTGGAGTAGTGATTTTGGTCACACCGAAACAGGAAGTGGAGGAAAAAGCGAGAAGTTTTCAGGCGTGAATTTTTTTTTGCCCTCATTTTAAAGTAGAGTGAAAAAACCTTGTTTGAACAAAATTTCGCTTTCTCGCTAGTGGTTTTTGTCCACATGCGGCAATTTCACTTTGATTTTTACAGTTTTTTCGATTTTTCAGATTGGATTTTTTTTTCAAAATGGTTTTCGCAATCCTTTAATAGTCCGTATTAGGTCTAGTTTTCTGTTTAGTAAATGAAAATCCTTTGAATTGTACGTCAGGACTTGTCCTCCTATATTCTTTATTTCGTCGTCGCGATTTTTATTACGATCATATGACGTCACAACCACTCCAAAGCTGCTTTTTGTTCATTCAATCAAGCAATTGCAACTCAAGTGCGTGCGTGACGTTATTTTGCTGTCTTTTTGGAGCGATTTTTTTGTTCATTCGCGTGATTAAATTTTTGGTCACACGTGGCTTAACTCACTCTCAAAAATGACTTCCTTACTTTGAAATTGACTTTTATTTACTTTAATTCAAAGAGATAAGGTCAAAAGGGTGTGTGTCACTCTAATTGAAGATTATTTGAGAGCAGCTAATAGAGGCAGCAAAAACTTATACAGATGTTTATTCAAAATATAACATCAGCCCTCAATTGAAAGACAATTTTTCTGTCCATTTTTTACTGTGTTTTTTTAGACTGCAGCTCTACAAAGCTATTTCGGCTAGTTGCAGGAAAGTTATTTGTTTGAACTTTAATAACGCTTGGTGATTCAAATATTTTGTCAGAGCAGCTTTTGATTGAACAAAATGTCCTTGTTTTATTAATGGTGTTAGTCCAGTATTAAACTTGATTATAAATTATGATTGCAAGATTTTGTTAACTGATATTTCTGTCTTCCTGAGATAACTGTGGTACAATTACGTTACGGTACATTGTTGTTTTCAGTATTTGAATTGCCTGTGCTTCCAACAATTGAGCTAGCCGTTTTCGTCGTTTAGAAATGGGTTCCATAGTAAATTTTAATTGATGAATACGGCCAACTCAATTGTATGAAGCACAGGCAATTCGAATATTAGAACGAACAATGTACCGTAACGTTATTGTAGCACAAGTTTTCTCAGCAAAACAAATATCAGTTGATGAAAGTTAATCAGAATTTATTAGCAAAAACTAATACTGAACTCACATCATTAATTCAATTTAATTCAATCAAAGGATGCTCTGACAATTTTTTTTTATCACCAAGCGTTATTACAGCTAAACGAGACAAATCAGTCAAACTAGTGTTTGATTCCAAAGTTTTCATTAAGTCCATACAAAAATTTAAACATCAAATGACGATTATTGATAATCTGATAAACTCATTTCAGCAAAAACAACTTGAAATTGGACTGAAGCAGCCTATTTCTCAACAATAGATTTGAAGTCAACTCAAGACAAGGAAACGGCGCGCCCTTGCAACCTATTTCTATGTCAATTGCCAACTCTGGCGCGTGTTTTCTCTGTCTTTCATATTTTGGTATTGGAATTCGCCGTGCATATTTGCAATAAATACGTCGTTGATAATTTTGTCTTCCCTGAGAAAGGTTATTGATTGGCTCCGTAGTTTTTAACATGTTCACTTCTTTACTGTTTGCGAGCGAAAATTACATAACTGTCTTTACATAACCCCAGCTCGCAAATTTTCATTTTTTAGTTTTTAAAATGAGCATCTTGTGAACAAAAATACTTGATCCCTTCCGCACCTAAACTAAGATATGAAAACGAAACTGCTTAGTGCTCAAATTTTTTCCACTATTTCTCTCCGCAAAAGATTATATTCGGTTCAATTGTTTGGCATTTATTCAACCAAGTTTTTCGCAGCTGTTCTATAGAGATTTTGCGATAAGGTTCAGATTACACTGTGCTACTTCTAACTTCTGATTTATAGATTGGTTTGTCGGGAAGGGTGATTTTGTCTAGAGGAGTACCAAGGAGTGCATGCACAGATAAACTTTTTGGCATGGATGGCTAACTCGTGGTGTACTTTTCTTTGTTCCCATCGTAGTGGGGGCTCTAGTTTGGGTTTCATCGAAAAATAGCTCGACTCCCAGTTGAAAGGGACCATGTTCCTACCTTGACTGCACCATGTGAAACTCGAGCTTGAGTTATATAGGTATGCAAACGCAGGCCAACCTTGCCGTGTTTTGCTTGGATTTGATTCGCGTTGAGAATAATTTACCAAAAATGGAAACGAACATCTAAAAACTTGAACTGGAGTTACAACGAGGTTGCAATTGTGCTATTGTTACAAATCGAATGGCTTCGTACCAAGTGTGGTAAACAAACTAAACGTAGCCCGAAAGCAACTGAATGCGGTGATTTTTACAGTGTGAGGTTAACCGAGAAAAAGCAATTAACCGCTTAATTTTCTGTCATTGAGTGTAATTTGAAACCGGAATTCTCATATACAATTTGATCATCAGCTACATGTGCTGATGATTCAAAAATTCCTGTGTGAAATGTTGAGAGAAGTTCAGAAACTTAGATTTTTGAATAGCATAATTCGTTTTATGCGTGAAAATTCACCAGATATAAAACAAAAAAAATTATTCGACTAATTAGACTTAAAGAATTAATAAGAAAAATAGCACCACTCTTGCAAAAATTTTTGGAAAAAAAACGTCTGAGAAAATTTGAAGGATTGCTCATTGCAGGACTCTTTGATATCAATATTCTTTTCTCATGAAAAAGTTCTCTGTGATATCAAGATTTTATCACCCAAATGCCTGGAACAAGTACCAAATAAACAATTACCATAGACTTAGATAATTTTGTCAATTTCATTCAATTCATCACATACTTTGTTTTTTGGGGGGCAAATAGTTGAATAGATTATAAGGAAAACAGATAAAAATCAACTTTTTTACTGCTAAAATAACGAAAAACTCCAGCTAAATAAATAAATATTCGATCAAGTGGATTTCAAGGCAATCATACCATTTTTGCAAAATTATTCTAAAAAACGTCTTGAAATGTTAAAGTACTGCTCGCAAAAGGCTTAGATGTCAATATTCTTTTTCCAGGAAAAAATTCTCTATGATGGCAGTTTTTTTATGCAAAAAATTTAATTTTTTAAATTAATTTCGAGTCATCATTCTGTTTTTTTCGGGGCAAGCAATGCAAACAACTCCAATGAATATAGATAAAAAGATCAATCGAAATTTGTGTTTCTTTCGCCAAATAACGAAAAACTAAATTAATAATTATTCGATCAATTGGGTTTTAAGGCAAACAGTACCATTCTTGCACAATTATTTGTAGAAACAGTGTAGAAAGGTTGAAGGAATGTTCATTGTGAGGCCTCTATGAAAACTATATTTTCTTTTCACAAAAAAATGGAGCCATTTGGTCAATCTGAATATATCATTTTGTATTTTTGCCTGGTAGCTAAACGAATTTAAAAAATCAGATGAAAATAATTGGTTTTTGTTTGTTTTTGGTCTGTTTTATGTGAAGTTCTTTTTCGCAACTAAAATAATGAGAAATTGGCAATAAAGAGTTTCTTGAAATGAGAAAGATAGGCGTTTCTTTAGTTACGAGTCGTCGGAAAAGATACTTAAAATTGAAGAATTGTCGGCTGATTAAGATTTGGGTCTTTACATTTACAGCTCTCCATTAAGACATATTTGCAATTTTTGAGGGACGAGGATACGTTTTGCGCTCAATTAGATAGATTTATAATGTGAAAAACCCAAAATATAGTTTAAATTTTTTTGGAAGGTCTGCGTAAAACGTTTGGATCTCTAGTTATAAAAGTTTAAAATTTATATAACAAAATAATAACTGATAAAGCAACTTTCCGAAAGTCAAAACGAAAATTTTGTTTGAAAATTATAAAAACATATTAGTTAGCATCTGACCTAACAAAACTATTCACGTCAGCAAATGTATTTTGTTAAAAATTTTATTTTTTGGCGTGGTTAATATCTTCTTCAATCAGTTACAGTGGAAATCTACGGAAAAAAACGAAATAGATAGCTGGCAACAATAATTTTTAATCACAAAGACCTGTAGTATTATCAAAACATAATTCATTGGGAAACTTGAAATTTCAATCACAAAAAGTGCCAAACTTTTCACATAACCCTTTTGCTGCAAACATTTACTCTACTAATATTAGTCCAATTATTTTCAAAAATTAACTCTGGGAGATTCAAGGCATGAGAACAAGAGGGAAAAATTAAAAGAAAAACATGCAAAACATAAAAAATTAGAAATGCAGTTGCTATGAAAAAAAAAACTTGATTGATGTTTCAAAAACTGTATGCCCTTAAACTGAAAATTGCACTGATTGAAAATTTTCTTGAATCCTGGTACAAATTAAACAAAAAGAGCAAAACACAAGTAAAAAGGGGCTAATAGCATAAAATTATGTACCATTGTAAGAAAAATAGAATTGCCCGAAAAACAATACATTGGTGAACTCTGCTTTCGTTGAAAAGTCTTAAAATAATGGATTCCGAACAAAATAGAAAATCTCTTTCAAATAGAATTTTTTTAAAACAAAATGAGATTGAAATGAGGTTTAAAAACCTACAATTATCTTTGCAAGTAAACTGCTACCTTTATCATTTTCGAAAACGAGAGAGAGAGAGAAAGAGAAGAGAGAGAGAGAGAGAGAGAGAGAGAGAGAGAGAGAGAGTGAGAGAGAGAGAGGAAGGATCAGCATTTTTAAAGTTGTAGTTTGAAAAATCCATAAAACAGAACATTGTCAAAATCGATTTCAATTACTTTTCAAATGTTTTAAAATATATATTTTCTTGAACCGATACTAATTGGACTTTGAACGTTCACAGCAGCACAACTGAGGACACATCACAAAACGGAAAAATTTTGTATTAAGAGACGCTGTTTTGACAAAAAAAAATGGTTTTGACGTTCTCATAATTTCAAATTATACAGAACTGCCAATAATTGTATAGCAATTCTAAGCATATCTGAATTTTAGTTGGAAGAGTACAATAAGCTATCCTATATTTGCTTATAATTTCCTATATTTGCTCTTAAAATCTAAAGGCGTACTACTTTTACGGCAAATGATAAAGATTAAGCTGAATAAAGATGTCCTTTAATGATTAAAAATCGATTTTTGCTGATGAATTGACGCGTCAAAATCAAACACTATCTCATTTTTTTCCTGGAAATATAGTTTTTTTTTCATTGAGCAAATGAGGGTTAACTCAAAATTTCAAAATAGTGCCCAAATATATTAGACATATCAAATTTTTTGAATTGAAAGACAAATGGAGAAAACAAAACCAGCAACACATCAATTCAACGCCAAACCAAAAGGCGTAATAATAAGGACACATTGTTATCGGCATTTCAAAGAACAGAAAAGTACTGCACAAAATAAATAGCTAGAAAAAATATAGATATTCTCTCGTCATGATATGATTTTTTACGAAAATGATATGGAAAAATTTAACCACTTTGCTGCTCATGAGGGCATAAAAGTCTCATTGATCACCATAACTATTAAAATTATAGATGAAAGGTGTGATTCAAAGAAACCCCTTTTAATGCATATATTTTGTTTATGGTAACTGTTTAAAGATATAATTACATTTCTTTTTGTTCTTAAATATGGCATATTCTCGATTATCTCCTGAAAAAAGTACATCAACAGACCTCAAATTTACCTTAAGGTTAGTTTCAAAGATAAGGGAAACTACTTTTCAGTTTTTTATTATTCATTAACTATTATCTAGTTTTATTCATTAATTATTATCTTGAAACACATGAACTATTTAGATAACCAAATAAAGTTGTTACTCAGCAAAAATGAATTGGAGTATATTTTTTAATAATAAGTCAGGTCAGTGTGCGAGGACGCAATGGCCAGTCTCATTTTGATCTGCAAAGGCTTTTTGATTGAAGAATTCAAGAATTCAAGAAAACTTTCATTCGTTCTTGGACTCATTTGATATTATTAGAGAATTATCATTTATTTGTTTGTTCGCTCATAATAATTCATAAACAACTTTTTCATTATCAAATTCACATTCAAAGATTAAAGCATGTAAATTTCAGGACAATAACCAAACGTTAAATGCGTGTCAATCCATATGTTTCCAGTAGTATCATCGCGTAGTATCATTTGAAAAATAAAAGTAAAACAAGGCGGCTCGTTAATGTGCGTTCGCACATGATGTTCCAACCCGAGCTCATCTACGTTTTTGACTTAATTGTCAAACAAATCAAGAAATAACAAAAACAGCTGTTTGAGTTTAAAACAATCGTTACACAACCTATCTACTAATTAAATTACATAATGCCATGACTTATTACAGCGCCACTGAGATCTGACCTTAAAGAGACTACGAGACAAAAAAACAACCAAAAAAATCAGCAAAAACAAAAACTTCACGGAAAAAAAAGAATTTCTAAATTTAAAAGCACAAGTAACAACGTCAAAATGCAGTCAGATAAAACTTTAACTACCCAAATTTAATTTCTCCTAACTACTAACGGGTGGAAAGTTTTCTGAATGAGACTCTGTTACAGGTCAACAAAAAGAATGATCAATGAGGCGAAATTCAAAAATTAATCAACATCTTTTAAACCAAGAAACTACAAAATCCTTAAAAATCATTAGCTTTTAACTAAATAATCCTTGATAAATCACTAAAAATTACTAAAAAACCAAAATACCTTCTCTTTGGGCAGTTTATGCCATAGAAACGAACTAAAGAAAAACCTAAAAAATTAGAAACGATTTTCGAAAGCACAAACTATTGCTACCATTAAAATCATAGGCTATTATCTGAATATTAGGTATTTTTAATTCAATTCTTATTTCTACTTTTCAGCTGCATGAATTATATTGAGTGATTAAATAAGTTTATACGGGCCACATTTGAAAACCATTGGGATCTGTTACTACGCGATTGTTCGGAAAGAAGAGAAAAAGAAGCGCAAAAAATGACCACTCAAAAAACGTTTATAAAAACACATATTGTCCAACAAACAAAGCATCGGTGACAAATAATATCGGTTGATATCTTATTTTTTGGAATACAAGAAATTAGATGTGACCTCTCATTGATGAAAATAAGTTACAATTTGACGAAAAGAACAACAAAAACTGAAAAGTTTGAAAAATGTTTAAAAATGTATATCATGAACTTTAAGACTAAAGGCTGTAAACTGACTAACTGATTCGGGTCACATCATTAATTTAACCCTCAATTACAAGCTTAAGAGACTTGTCAGCAATTTACGGCTGCCTAAAGAGAAAAATTGAGCGAGAAAAGTGTAAAAGAAAATAAAAAAATGAAATTTTCACTAGACACTATTCTATGTTCATTTAAATTTTTAGCAGCAGTGGGATTCCTCTTTTATACCAACATAGTTTCAAAAAATCAAATATGATCAAATACATTAGAACCACGAAATTTTTGAGAGAACACGTAGTTTCATCGCCTTGATTTTCATGAGTTTCATTAGCTTTCAACGGAATCCACTAAATACGCTAAATTATGCCTCCATGGGACAAAAAGTTTGTTGGCCATTCATATTTAGTCAAAAGGACCTTACAACAAGTTATTGAAGATGAAAACAACAACTAAGACAGGCAACAACCAAAATTTCATTAGAAAAGTGCCAGAAGACAGTGTCGAAGCAATTTAAATCACTGTTGTTAATTCAATGAAAACTTTTTATATGATCCGCTGAAGGTCTTCCCAAAACCATTGGGAACTATCAGGGTTAGGATAATGTGATAAGATTTCAAAGAAATCCACAAATAAGAAAAAGTACCCGAAAATTAAAAAAAATATATATATGAAAAGTAGTGGCATTGAAGTGTTATAACTAATAGGTAGAAGACAAAACCGCTAACCAGATTCTTTTTGGCTGCATTAGAAATAAAAAGGGATCCTAAAAGAACTAAGTCTGACTGACAGTTCTCGAAGAAAGGTAAGGATTTGTTAATGTTCCAAAAAAAATCGAAAAAATATTTTTAAAGTCTTTAACAGCGTTTTTACAGCCATTAACCTCAAAAGCTTTAAACGGAGGTCAATAACTACGCTCAAAAATAACACGACGGCAGAAAAAAAGATGTTTGTCATTCATTGATAATCATTAAGAGGTCACAATAAATCTAAAGACTATGAAAACAACAACAAAAACAGTCGAAAAACAAAATTCAGTAGGAAAGTGCGAGAAGAAAATTTTGAAGACATTTAAGCCATTAGCTTTTCTCTGAAAACTTTATCTGTGATCCACTGAATGCCTTTTCCAAGCCAATTGGATTAGAAGGATATTTGGATAATGTGTATAATATTTGGATAATGTGATAAGACTTCAAAAGTAACCAATGATACAAAAATATCCAAAAAAATTTTAAAAAATTTAGAATTCTTGTGTTTTTAAGTCATCTAATCAATAGTTAGAAGAGAAAACAACCGCCAACGAAATTTATTTTAGTTTCATAGTTTCAGTAGAAAGCAAGTGGGTTCTGTCAAAACTGAGACTACTAAAAGTTCACGAAGATTATAAGATTGGTTAATGTACAAAAAAATTTTCGAAAAATTATTTCTAAATTCTTAACAGCCATTAAATTCAATAAATTTCAACGGAAGTCAATAAATACGCTCAAATATGCTTCAAAAGGAGTATGTATAGGGATGTTTGTTATGCATAGGTGATCAAAAAGAAATCACAACAAGTCCTATGACTATGAAAACAACAACAAAATCAGGCAAAAACCAAAAATTCAGTAGAGAAGTGCGAGAACAAAAAGTCGAAGCCATTTGAAGCCATAAGTATTTCTCTGAAAAATTTATCTGTGATCCACTGAATTTTTTCTTGAAGCCAATAGGAGCAGTCAAATTTAGGATAATGTGATAAGATTTCAAAAGTAACCAATAATACGGAAGTATCCAAAAAAATTTTAAAAACTTTTTGAATTCTTGTATCATTGAAGTCATATTACTAAAAGTTAGAAGATAAAACCATCAACTGGATCAAAATTGATTACAGTAGGAAGGATGAGGGTGCTGTCATCACAGACACTGACCTAGAGTTCACGATAATAAGTTTATGATTGATTAATGCTCAAAAAAATTTTCGAAAAATTATTTTTAAAGTCTTAACAGCCATTACCTGTCCACTCAATGCAATCGATATGCCCACTTAAATCTCATTACGGAACATATTGCACTGTTAGTCAATGAGTCCATGCCATAAGACTCCAAAAAATTAGTAATACCTCAAAAGGAAATTCAAAATTTCATTTAAAATTACGAAAACTCAGAGTCGAATTTAAAAAAAAACATGAGCAATTCCTTGAAAACGATTTTTTTTGTTCATTAGTCTTCATTTGACTGTACAGGAGATTTGTCATTAACAGAACCTCGATATGAAAAGTGACTTGTCTCTAGGTGACTTAAGAAAGCAAAAAAAAAGTAGAAAAGTTTTATAAAAAAAAGAGCTCTCAAATAGATTTCGAATTTTTTTTGATATTGAAGCTCCCTATGAGACCAGAACTAATCTTTTTTATCGCCTTTAGTCTATAAGGAACACGAAATTGGTTCAAGTTTTGGCAAGAAATTTATGTTTGAAGTACTGTTTTTATAGAAAATATCGTAATTTGAAGAAAAATCACACTAAAAGTGAATAAATATCCCCGTATTCACACAAAACTTCAATCCTCGATAACTCCTCGAACAAAATGAAAATCAAACAAATCTTTTTTAATTTTGAATTCTACGCTGGACCAGCTTTTTAATGATACCACTCACATTTCTCTGCGATGATTATATCGATCGGCCAAAATTGCCTGAACAAAAAAACCCATTTGAGTATATAGTTCCCCCCCCCCCACAAGTGGGGTAGGAACAACTAAGATGTTCTAAGCATGATTCATGTTTGACTGTTCGTTGTATACGTAAAGAAAGAATGACATGTAAAGAAAGGATGACATGTAAAGAAAGAATGACTGTTCGTTGTATACGTAAAGAAAGAATGAGATTGAAGGTCCCATTATTTTCTGCTTCGAGTGCAGTCGAATGACTGCACTTCAATCAGTTCTTTTTGCTTTTGCAGGCTCCATTTCACATTTATGGAATTTTTAGATATATTATCCACCCCCCCCCCCCCCCCCAACCTCCAACTTTTACGCCCCCCCCCCCCCCCCCCACCTCCACGTCGCACGTGCTACGTCTTACATAGTAACATGATATACAACAACACATAATTTGTAATTGGGGGCATAAAAACGCGGACGGGGGTGGGGGTACCAAATACGTAAAAAGCGGAAATGAAAGTATTTGCCGCTTCTGATCGTGTAATAAATTACTAGGAGATGGTATAGTAATGAAAAAGATTAATTTGCAATTATTACCACAAACGCCACCTGGTGATAATCATAAACTCTTGTAATAACTCGATTAGTTAGTACTTTGGGCTAATTTATCCTGCCAGAGTCAATCTAGACGGGTCGCAGGTTTGGAATCAATTATTTCTGGCACTCTGAGCTTGGAGAAAAAACGATTGTTTCCTTTTCTTATCATGATGACAATTTGTTTAGTATTGTTTATGAGTGGCATAAAATAGTGTGTCTTGAAAGAAGGAGTTTTTAGTGGAATTGATTGCTTTCTTTTTATCCGATTGATTATGTTCATTGATACTCATCAGGTGTTAACATTTTAACCCATGTCATTGCTCACCTATCAAAAAGATCAATATCAACCCATAATTTTAGTAAATTATTAGTCTATGGCTGGGCTAAAAGTGGTTCCCAAAGTGTGAAGCAGAAACGTTCTTTTGTAACAAATGAATTCCAACACCGATTCAAAACTGAATTGCTGGTATAGATGTAACTATAATCAATTAATTTTATAATTAAGTTTTGGATAGTTATGATAGAAACCCTGCTCAAACTAGAATAGATAATTTATGAATAAATGCATTCTTAATTACAAATAATTGTCTTATAAACCATTATTTTTTACAAAAATTAAAAAAAAGAATTCTTACTTTTACAACTGTTTCCATTAATATGCAATTTTTTGTAAAATTTGGCACTAATTGTTAAAACGTTTGCAATTTTTTTGCAATTGCAAAAATTTAAAATCTATCTATTATAGTTTGACCAGGGAAGCTTCTAAGTGCACCTCATCAGAAGCAACTTTGCGTGCACACAAAAAAGTATTAAACTTGCATCAGATTTTCCAAATGTAAATTTTTGCTGTACCTCTCATTTTGGTTTCAAAAAACTCATAAAAATCATTTAAGTTGTTATGCCTGTCGGTTGCTGGCCAAACAATGCGTAGAAGAACAAGCTGGGTTAACTTAAACCTGTGTTATTGTATGTGATGAGCTTCTTGCCTTTGGGCATTGCCAACTTATTGCTCATTATTATTCTTTGTCAAACCGCTGCCTCTAACAATTTTTTGGATCTTTTTCAGGAACATTTTCACAAGCCAAATATAACTTTCCATAACGAGTATGTAAGCTTTCTAAAAAATATGCCAGTATTTACACATTTTTTGCGATTGTTTTTGCTTCAATATCTCAATTCTGATAAGGCCTTATCGTAGACTCAGAGGGTTCTCCGTTTTTACAATTAAATAAAATTGGATTTCATTGGTGCTTTTTCTTCCTTGGACTCGAAGTAGTGTATTTGTATTCTACGGGTTTTTTTTACCTCAAGCAAGTTGGTTCATGACTTGAACTTTGACTTTCATTTTCAACTATTGAACTCTAGCAGTCGTTTTATATATATATATATATATATATATATATACACTTATATATATATATATATATATATATATATATATATATATATATATATACTAATTAGGCACTGCTGGTAAAACTCAGGATCGGAGAAGTCATTTTGAGCAGAAGTTCTTCAACAGTCCCTCTCCCTATGTATAGATCACCAAGAAAACCACACACCCTCAACTACCGCCAACTCCGCCCCCCCCCCCACTGCTCACCTTTCCCTCCAACAACCTGCCCTTTCCTCCATCCTAACTGAAATTTAATTTACCATTTTTTAAAACAACTTGTTTAGTTTTTTAGAGTTATTTTTTGCGATTTCGTTCTTCCTGTGATTTTTTTGATATGCACATTTTCTTGACCAGTGGCCAATGAGCTTTTTTAAGGCTTTAAAATGGGTTTTGGATAGATTCCAAAGAAAACAAAATGATTTTTGAAGATTTTAACATCAAGAAATTTAGCAACTTTTTAAAAAATGGAGTTTTTCAGTTTTCTCAAAACCATTGGCGTTTTTAGAGTTTATTGTTTCTATGGAGCCAAAATAACTTTTCTAGGCCTTGACGAAACTTTACCAGACATATTCTAGCGACGTATAAGCTTCAATATTTTTTAGCTTTTCTTGTATTTCTTTTTTCCTTCAAATTGATGATACTGTTTGTTTGATTGGCAGGTATTAATATTCAATTGGTCTGGTGTACAGTAGTTTATAGTTTTGAACTAGTTCTTTACCTTGTTTTTCAGGAATTTTTCTGCTACGTTTTTTTTCGTTTAAATTTATTCAGAAAACCCAAGTTTATAAGGGTTATTCTGATAAACACGTTGTTTCGCTGATCGTAATCACAGTGAATTGCGACAAGTTTATCAAGTTAGCACCTGTTTGAAAAGCGCTAAACAAAGCAACCCACAAAAACAATTATCAAATGCCTAACCTCGATGCTCTAACGGAATATTATTATTATTAGATTTGAAGTGTACACGTATAGTCAAAATTAGAACGGGAAAGACCAAACAATTTTGGCGGTAAATTCAATTAGAAGATTGCACAGGAGAACACGGATTCAAAACAAGGTTCTGCGGTCTAACTGATGCGCCTACCGAGTTCCAAAATTATGGATTATACCCGCCATTACAAACGCTCTCTTTCACCACTTTTGCAGTCGTTCTACATAAGTCACCACTTTTACTTTGGACATCTGACTGACCTCATTCTCTGTTTGATGCTATTAGAATTTGAGTTTTATTAAAAAAACACTATGCAAATACGTTGAATATCAAAATCGAAATCAAACGATACGAGATCAACCAATAAAACTTGGGCGCTGACCTAATGATTAAAAGCTTGATGCATTAAGTTATG
>NW_027451646.1:0-17500 GCF_964194025.1 Convolutriloba macropyga
TCTCTATCGCACACACACACACGCACGCACGCACGCACACACACACATACGGACAAATTTCAAAATTTTTTTCTACACCCTTTTCTCCCCGTACAAATTAGGCCAAAAATTATATGTTTTTCCTACTGTAACAAATGGGCAAGAATTTTGCCAAAAATGACAACAATGGCACAAAATTTGACAAAATGGCACAAAATGGACAAAAAATGACAACAATGGCACAACAATGGACAACAAATGGGCAAGAATTTTTGCCAAAAATGACAACAATAGCACAAAAGTGACAACAATTTTACAAGTTTTTGTCACCACCAAAATTGAAAAAAAAACTTCACAAATTTTTTCCTCAACACCAAAATGTACCGCACAATTCGTAACGGGTGGGGCATCCTCACCCGTGATGAAACATGAGACATTCATTGTCACGGAGGGGGGGGGACGTCCCCGTGACGATACGCGTATTTTGCTAAGCTATTCTTGTTCAATCTTTTTGCCTATAGGAATTTAACTAGGAATTACCTTCTGTTCGACCTTTGAATTAAGCACACTGAATTGTCTTCTTATTGTCCTATATTTTAAACAAAAAATTAACAACTATCAACTAATTAACAACTATACATTCCTGCTCACTGATCTCACATTATACGTCTACCAATTTTTGTTCGAGTGAGACAACTGCAGAGCGAAGTTCCGTTTATTAAGTTTATCTTCACGCACATATAATTCAGTTCAACCTCTATTTTTTCTCCTCTGTGAAGCAACTAATTAAAAAAACTCAGAGTGTGAATTAAATAGTTTGCATCAAAGCACAGACTCGCTTTTAAAAAAACCCCTAACGAGGAAAAAATTAAGGTCTCTTTTCTGCTTAAATTCAAACAAACTCTAAAATTGCTTTAGGGCACCGATACTTGAACCAAATTGCATCAGTCTTTAGAGCTATAAATTTACTTGTACTACAAAAAGGAGCTTGAAATTATATAAAATGCACAAAAATTTTCCGCAAAAAAATTGACAACAATTTTGCATTATTTAGAATAATGTCACCTGAAAATTAAACGGTATCTTTTGCTGAATCTTCGCACGGCGACCTCATGGATTCCAACTTCTCATTGCAGTTGGATTGATTTCATAGCAAGAACTATTTTGACTGTTTCCAAATACTCGATCATCACAATACCACTCTCAGAACGGTGCAAGCAATAGTGAGAACGCAACAGTTGTCGGGAATTTGGGGACAAGGGACCCCCCCCCCCCAGGACGATATGCATCCCCCAGTTCTAGAGCACGGGTCAATACATGGTAAACAATTATGTAAAAATATGGCACGTACGTCTGTGGTGTACGAATAATATGCACCCACTAAGCTGGGGAGGGGGGGGGGGGATCGTACCGAACTCCAAGTCTATATCAGTCCTTGGGTAACATTTGCAAGTTGATCCCCAAGTCAAAACCAACTTTTCAAAAATTTTTGAGTGAAAATTTCGAATTCAAAAAAATTTCGTAACGTGCCACGACTTTTGCATTAATTTTTAGGCACTTTCTCAGGGCCCCTGAAAACTGATCCAGACTGATGTCAACTCATTCCAACTGATGCCAACTGATGCCAGGGGACCTGGGAAGGTCAAATTGGGCCGTTTTCAGATGTTTCTGGGCCATTTTCAGACCTTTTCAGCCGTTTCAGCCCTTAAAATAGCCGAAATCACCAAATTTATGTACTTTTCAGATAAGCCAAATGTCGAACTTGAACCCAGGCAAAATTGTCAAAAGGGGTGCTACTGTGAGGGTTCTACGTTTTCTTTTCGGACATTTTTGACGTTTTTCCGATTTTGAGGTTTTTTTCGGCTATTTTTTACCTTTTTTCGGCCATTTTTGACGTTTTTTCGATCAGTTTTAACGTTTCTTTCGGCCATTTTTAACCTTTTTTGGGCAATTTTTGACGTTTTTTCGATTAGTTTTGACGTTTTTTCGGCCATTTTTAACCTTTTCTGGGCAATTTTTGACGTTTTTTCGATTAGTTTTGACGTTTTTTTCCGGCTATTTTTCACCTTTTTTCGGCCATTTTGACGTTTTTTTTAATCAATTTTGACGGTTTTTTTGGCAATTTTTGACGTTTTTCCGATCAGTTTTTACGTTCTTTTCGGCCATTCTTGACGTTTTTTCGATCAGTTTTGAAGTTCTTTTCGGCCATTTTTGACGTTTTTTCGATCAGTTTTGACGTTTTTTTTGGCTATTTTTGACCTTTTTATTGGCCATTTTTGACGTTTTTTCGATCAGTTTTGACGTTTATTTCGGCTATTATAACTTGGATTAAGACTTGGATAGTCTTGGCCACGACTTGGATTAAGACTTAGCAAGTCTGGGCCAAGACTTGGATTAAGACTTGCCAAGTCTTGGCCAAGTCTGACAAGTCTTAAATGTGTTATGATCATAGCTCTGAATCAGTACTGATACTTAGACTTGGAATTAGACTTGCCCAGTACTGATATTGACTTGGCGTTTAGTACGGGGGGCAGAGACGGAAAAGATCTAGATACAGACATTGTATAATTACCAATTAAAGTAATTGTTCCTTTGTCGCCATATTGTGCATTATTAAGATTCGTTTTGTACATTTTATGAGGTATGGACCATATGTCACATTTTACGTGGTACATAAGTTATTATATTTGCTCCTGTGCTCAGTAAATACTTCAAAATTTGGACTATAGGATGTTTTAAAATTACTATTCTCGTGATAAAATTAAATTAGGGCAGTTCTGGAAAACAAAGCTTTTAAGTCAACCGGAGACTTTTCACAAACTGGAACATAACTTTTCACCAACTGGAAAAGCTAAAGGATCATCTATGAATTTGAGTCGGGTTGATATTCTCATGCGAATTAAATGAACAGTTAATGTCTGGTCATGTCAGCTTAATTGTTTTTTGTTATGTTAAACAAAATTGGTTTTGATGCTGCGCACAAATTGACATACAACTCTTGCGTAAATTACATTTAAAAAATTAGTATCCAAAACCAACATTAGATTGTCAAAAGTCAGTCTGTCTGCTAAAAATGATCAATTTCTTTGCGTTAACAAACCGCATCATCTATTAGACATTTCAGGGTTCATATGGAGTGATATCAGTGATGATATATCTATATTTTGAAAATTGTTCAGATAAAAAAAAACTAGACTTTGAAAAGATGGTTTTTTATTGGAATAGTGAAAACTGTTTAACAGATGAGCAATTGAGTTTCTAACTTCAAATAGTAGGCAAAATCAAAACGTTAAAATCAGCCATCTACAGAAACTTCAAATTTGATGTTACAATCTCATGACAGGCTCGAAACATTCGGTAACGCTCTTGTCGAATTCCAATGGTTAACTTGCATGAACTTTCAAGTTTCTAGCAAATTTTTACAAAGCAATGAATCGCCCTGGAACCTTTTCTTTCAAAAACTTGCAAGTTATCATGTTAACCAATCGGTTTACAAGGCTCTTGAAAGTTAACGGTTCAGGCCACAAGGTTCGGACAAATCAAGTATTTAACTTCAAACAAAGGTTCCTATGTAATTTCTTAGAATATAATTAATTACAAGATAACCATTCTGTCTCTATTGTTGCACAAAACTAAAAATCGCAAGATATAAATGTACAATGATGTTTAAAAACCGACAAAGCGCAAATCCTTTAAAAAATTACCTACAAATTGTTTACAATCTCAAGAGAATTGATGCTTTTCTGAAAACCACTCTGAGCGCTGAGTTTATAATCTGCTTTACTGTTCAACAAAAAGGTATCAGTTTTTCGATGAAGTGGCCCTAAAATTATACATCATGAAAACATTGAATTATAATTTAATATGAATGGGTGAACACAATATCAGTTTTTTAAACGAATAAGAAAAGCATATATTGGACACCATCCTCAAACCCTACAACATTAGTCCCTTAAATCAGTATAACCCTACAAGTCAGGCACTGCCAAAGGTCCAAAAAAGCTGCCAGCCAAATTTAATAAAATGTGCGCTATCAAAACGTTGATAACCAAAAATCAGTTTTGTTTCATCAGAAAAAATCAGAAAGAAATATGCGACTGACGCACTAGTAATATTAACAGTAACAGTTCAAAGAAGACCCAAAGTAAAAGAAAACTTTATTGCAGCTTCTTAAAAGACTCAAAAGCTTTTGATTCAAATCATCCTAATAGTTTACTCGATAAACTAATTCAAGATTATTCTGATGATAAGTTCAGACCACCGCTTTTCAGCTATCTGTCTAATCGATGCCAGAGAGTTCATTTACAAATTGCGTGGTTTTCCGATTGGTAAAATTGGATAGAGGTGTTCCCCAGGATACTATATTGGCTCCCATCTTAGTTACTTTAGATATTTATGATATAAATAAATATATTCAATAAATTTATCAGCGTTGGATTTGCCAATGACACGTTGATTCTATTATATGAAAAAGCCATTGATAAATGTAAAAAGTTCATGGAATCAGCAATCTCAATCTTTTTGAAATATTTATATAGAATTAGTTTACAAGTTAACAGCAACAACACTGAAATACAGGCATTCAAATGTGTTATTGGGAAATAGAAACAAATTGATCAGCAGCAATATAACCAAAATCATCCGGAAAACTAGCAAGTTGAATATCTAGTGGAGTTATTCTTGACCGAAAATTAAACTATCGAGAACACAACAAATGCTATTGAGCAAACTGGCGCTAGGAATAAGACTCCCATTTGCGTTACGGGATTCATGAAAACTACCTCTAGATTGTTTTGTATTAAGTCATCTGCAATGCTCAGCAGTAACTCAGTCATATATTGATAAAAGAATAACCCTCTTATCTGAAACTTTGATTAAATTGGG
Source organism: Convolutriloba macropyga (assembly GCF_964194025.1). Taxonomy (NCBI): domain Eukaryota; kingdom Metazoa; phylum Xenacoelomorpha; order Acoela; family Convolutidae; genus Convolutriloba; species Convolutriloba macropyga. The sequence continues at coordinate 4,864 of NW_027451646.1, forward strand.
CTGTCAAAGCTTGCTTTAACACGAAAAATTATGACAGCTCCATAGAGTTCAAAATTAAATATTCAATAATATTAATGACATAACTTTTGCTCTACAGAGCTACTTTTTATAGAAAGAAACTCTATTAAAATGAAACCCGCTTTTTCGCAAACATAAAAAGACGGCCATCTGCCAAAGGCTCTTGTCATAAGCTCTTAGATACACTATTACACTATTTGCCACATAAAATAGTAACTGTAAGTTTGCCGAAAAGGCGTTATTCGCCAAGGTATTTTTCTACAGAACAAGTTTTCACCCAAACTGAGCTTAAGCAAATTGAAAAAAATTCAAAAAATCAACAAAAATGTTTTTTGGACGAATTTTTGAGGGAGCCAAGATTTTAAATGCATGATCGGATCTCTTGGAAGGACATTCGATTCGCAAAAGGAACGAAATCATTTAAATGATTGATATTACATTGCTTTTCTTTGTATATTAAAAAGCATTAATGTTGTTATGTTGTATAATTCTTAGTTAAATTAAACAACTTTTTCCACATTACAATTATCTAACGTTTGGAAATTAAGTGTTTCTTTTATATGATCAAAATGTTGCTATGGTTGAAAAAGTCCAGCCAAAATTTGTTCAGGATGAGACTTCAATTTTGTGTTTATATTTGCTCTCTGTTTCCTAGTTTTTAGGAAGATTAATAAGCAGTGGTCACACTTCAGATGTAATACCCGATGCCTCGCGGGCGTCATTGTTAAAAGATGTTGAAAATGTTAAAAGATACACCATTTTAAAAGTAAAAGAAAACTTTTCCAAACGTTTTTTTATCTAAAAATTGTCAGACTATTCTAGCTAATTTTTGGAGCGTTTGAGCTTTCATTATAATTGCTTAACTCGTTAAATGTTTGGTTTTGGTCTAATTGAAGATCTGATGCAAGCTTTTAATGATCGGTCCTCGCACAGGTCTAGTATTGGCAGCTGGTCTAGGATATAAAGAATCTTTTACATCCTTTTGCTTGGTTTTTAATAGGCTTATCAATGACCCGTGAATTGACCTGAGCATCGGTAAGTAAAAGATAAGAATCCTTAAAAATCGCTCTTTCTTATAATAATCATGCTAATTATCATGACTGACTTTTTTATATTATTACAAAGCATGATGTCAATCCACTTAGTTATTCCCCTATTTCAACGTGGTGGGATTACTACAACTCCACAAGTACTACAACTTGGCCCCCTCAGCCAACTTCAAATTGGTCCTCGACAACAACTGTGGAAAAAACTACAACTGTGTCTACTACCACTTGGTCAACTACGTGGTGGACGCGATACCATGGACCCCCCACAACGCAATCTCCCAACCTGTGGGTCTACAGAGACCACGAGGAAACAGACATTTCCAAATTTTTCCAATTTTAAAACGAAGCTCAATTTAATTGTTGCACTTCAATTCACTTAAAGCTTGAAAAGCGCGCCTTGATTTTTTAATCAGCTCTTGTTGAGAACATTTGCATACCTTACCAGTGAAAAAACACAATAACGTCCAATTAACAGTCCGGAATCTGAGTCGTCATTAGACTTGAAGTTTATCACACTCTTTTAGCGCCATTGTTTCTATATAAACATAAGCCATAAAAGAGTGTGATAAACTCTTAGTCTAATCACGACAACAGTGTAATATATCACACGGTGGTCATCGCCAAAGGGAAGTAGTTAACTCCGAGGCCAAGCCGAGTAGTTGAATAACTTCGAGAGGGCGATAACAACCGTGTGATAATAATTTTAATTGACTTAGCTGCAAGATTTACATTTTTATTTGACCAGGATATTTCACTGCTAGCTGAGATGCTGAGGCAGGCATGTAAACTCCACCATTTCAATATTTTTGAGATTAATAATTTTTAAATTCAATGTCATTTTTTCAAGCCTTCATGAAAGATGGGCTTGGAAATTTGTGATAGTCTGGCTACTGAAAATCTTGAAAACAGAACCAGTTACAGAAAAAACATCATGTTTAGATAATTTTTCGAGAAGAATTAAATGAAAACTTTCACAATATTATTAACTTTTCTTGAGTATATACGTATGAAGCATTTTCAAGCTTTACTTTAAAATAGATTAAAAGAATCAATTTTCCAATTACAGAATGTATAAGTAATTAGATTCCTAGTTGATATAAAAACTAATGTTAAAAGAGTCTTCAACAAAGAAGAAACAAGTTTGTTAGTATGAAATTCAATTTTGACACTTATTGAAAAAACGCGTTGAAAGATTCAACAGAACACATATGTGCTGTTACAAACATTCAATATTGTGGTTTTTCAGAATTTGGAACATCTTTGGAACAATTTCTCATGGATTTTATGATATATAACACCTTTATTTATTGACAAAATTACAAAAAAAAACTTTTCAAAAACACCTTCAAATTAAGTTCCGGTAAAGAAATTGTTTCAAGTTGTTTATCCTCTGAGAATGGTATCATACCAAATAATTCACTTTGCTGTTATCTTAAAGTTTTGAGGGATTTAAAACTACAAGACGGATATTGATTTCTTTCTTTATCAACAGACAAAACCTCACGGTTTCACACCTTTTCGAGTACCAACTAGCTAACTGACTTCATTTTTAGGACCTCGTTAAATATATATATATAGATTTTTTGTTCATTATTGTTTTATAGCAGCAAAAACTTTCAAAAAATTTGAAAATTTTTGTGCATCTCATCATATTTTTAATTGAAGCTGTAGTTGTTCTTTTTTTTCATGCTATTTCATAGGACTGACTGTAGTAAACGTAATTGATGCACTTTGTCTGACTCTTCGAAAATATTATCATCCGCCCGTCTTTTTTAAACTTCTGGACAATTATGGAATGACTCTTCTCTGTTTTATGCACTTTATTATACTTTTTCTCAAACTTTTGGTAAATTTTTGTTCAAAATTTGTGAAACCTACGCCCAATACGCTACTGTAAAAGGAACGCGTGATAGAAAATGAAGAAAAAAATAGATTGGTACTCGACTCGTTTTCGTCTAACTTGCAAATAACATGACTATATCTTGGTGGGTGTTTAAGCTGCACAAAAAATATTTGATAGGGAAGCTCATGGAATTTTTCTTCTCGATTATTTTTAATCTAGCGAAATATAATTGGACACTTGGCATTCATGTGTATATGTTTGTGAATTCCAAGAGAACAGTGTGATAAAATGAGCACTCATAGCTGTCAGAGTGAACTATTGACGTTAGAAATGCTTGCAGTGTCTAAAAACCTTTAAAAAATTAAAGTTGTTCAAAAAATGCATGCTTTCCCAAATTAGAACATATTTGTTTTCTGTAATTTTTTTTGTTCTAAGGATTGGCGGGTTTTTTGTTGCCATTTTAAATGTCTACCAAAGATCAAATACTCATTTTTGTATCCTGTGGCCTGGGAAAACAAACATTACTTTGACAAAGTTGACGTAATTGCAAACGCAAGAAGTCATTTACTTCAAAACTGCTCCAATAAATTGATACCCAAATTAAAAATTATGTTCTCAAGGGTATGTGGTATGCGGTGATAATGCTCTGAAAACCTTATCCACCGGCATTGTCAAAGAAAAAAATTCACCTTTTGAATTTCATTTAAATAACTGCTGTCGTTTTTTAACAAAAAAGTGCAACTATGAGACACTTTCCTCTTTGCGCCCTAAAATGATTGTATTACGACAAGTCATCCGTCATGCCTCTTTTCATTTTGTCAAAAAACCATTGTTTACTTGAAATGAAGATTTCACGCTTTAATTTTAATAATGGTTATAGTGTATAATTTGTACCGGGTCGAGATGTCAGCGCAGCTTATTCGCATTATTCTGTAAGAAATGTGCTGAACCTGTGTCAGAAATGAGATGAATTCGTTGAATTCGCTGAATTAAGCTGAAATGAGCTGATGTTTCACAATTTCAAGGCAAAAATGTTTCATAATTTTACGCCGAAATGCGCTGAAACTTTGTAAGAAATGCATTCAATTTTAAGCGCATTTCTTAAATTTATTTAGTGGATTTAGACGCTCTATGAAACCAACTTCTGAATTTTGAGCCCATTAATTTGGTCTTACATTAACGATTAACTTTTTTTAAACAAATGAGCTAAAAAGCGCTGAAATGCGAAAAAAAATATGTAAGAAAAGCGATAAAAATGTGTAAGAAATTTCAGCGCTATTCTTAATTAATTTAAGCGCAATTGTTTCTAAACTGTTCCTTAATATAAAAACAAATTTAATGAGAAGAGTCTCAGGAATCAATGGCGCACGGGATTGAATGACGGCTACTGCACCGAAAGCAAGAGTCGCGCCTCAGTCAGCGCAATTTTTTGAAAATTCAGCGCGTTTCAGCACATTTCAGCGCAGCTTTTTGCGCTGAAATTTTTTGAAAATCAGCGCGTTTTAGTGCATTTCTTACACAATTTTTCTCGACCCGGGTACTATTAGATTTTGATAAGATTTGATAGATTATTGCTTTGATAAGTTGATTGACATTCGACGTGTTGACGTGTTGGAACATGTTTGTATATGCACATTACCAATCCGGCCTGTTGAACCCTTACGGAACTTTTTTAGCACCTTTCTCCACTCCGCAGAATAAGTACCTTCATTCTAAAGTTCACAAAGCTGTAGATGTTTGCTAAGCCTGCAGTCAACAGGACCAAAAAACTGTCGACAAAAACTGTACATCTGTCAGCCAATATACTCAGAACAATTGTGGACTTTTTTGATTTTTCAGCCCTTCTCAAGGTGGTTTATATCAAAACTTCAACCTTAAACCCTTAATATGATTTCAAGGCCACCCAGGTTGAGGTCCCGATCGACAGTCAATATGTCTAGAATTTAGATGGCATTGAATTGGCTTGGAACGCATGATCGGTCCGGTCTGTTCATGAACGCTCAAAAGTCTGAATACAGAGGCACTTTTCTTCTAAAACGGTCTGGTCCAGACCGTCTCAGAGGGAAAGTGCCTATGACCAGAGTTTTGCGTGCTCACGCCGGATCCATTCGTGCGTTCCAGACCAATTTCATGCCCTATAAATTCAGGCTGGACATATCGACTTTCGCTCTAGCACCACAACTCTCAAACCTATATAAAAATATATAGCTAGCTTCGGAGAGATTATCGTAATATATATTCAATTTTGTGAAAAATCGGAAGATTTAAATTGGAGATGCCTTCCAATTTGGACTTCAGCCGCATCATTATCTCCCTATGTTGAGATTGAAGATCATTTCTGAGATGCCGATGGTTAGTAGTCTTTGAGTAATAGTTGGTAGAGTTCTTGCCTTTATAATACCAATTGCTTTGCTATTATGACGATTACTGATACCGCAAGATTGAGTTGAAACTTTTGAGTTGAAACTTTTGAACTGAAAGTTTTTATTTTCAGTGTTTTTTAAAATCAGTTTTGCAATAGGAAAACAACGAGTCCGCGATTATTCGGCTTTAGAAAAGTAAATTTTAAGAAATATATTTTAGTTATTTTAAAATAACAGATCAAAAATTTTTTCATGCTAACTATGTTACCTCCCCTTGCTATATGAGTTTTCATCAACTTGGTCGTTTCATAGCCTTCGAGCATTGCAATTTTTATTTCAGGCTCCAATTTTTCTGGCCGTCATGGCTGTCAACTTGTTCTGCCTTGGAGTTTTTGTGGCGAAGAAGGAGTTACACACATTGGAGTATTGTTTAGTAATAATGCAAACGATCTCTGACCTCCTCTTTACTGGCGTTCTCGGCCTAACTGACTATATCTTTGACCTCTGGTCTGTCTTCGTCTACTTTTGTTCCTATTCTGGGTTCACTTTGTACTGGGAATACAATTTGTTAGTTCCACAAAAGACATCATCTTGTGTTTTTAAAGAAAAAACTGGGGAAAAAATTCAAATTTTACGCCACGTTTTAGGTTACTGGTATCCTGCACAAATTAAGACTGTCTCAAAATTTGATGTCTACTTGGCAATGCATTCCACAGCACATAACCATGAGCTACTATCAGGAGCAACTTGAATAAGAGTTCTTGAAGAATATAATTGGTGTCTCCAAAAAGGACAAAAAATCTAAACACTAGACGAAGGCTTCGTTTTGATTGATCGACTAATCTGATTGGCGACAAAGGATACAGGAATTTTTGGCGATAGGATTTCAAGGCCCAAAGTGTTCCAAGAAGATGAATAGTTAAAATCTACGCAATCAATATTTTCAGCTGTTTTATTATTTGGATCATGGTTGTTATGTTCTTTTTCTATTTGATTTCATAGCTATTGAACATTTCTAATTTATTTAGAAAATCTGCACATTTCTTACAAGATTATCCATTCTCGATTAGGGATCTTTACCAATAAAAAAAAACATTTCAATCGAAATTTTGATTCTATTGTTTCCAAACTAAGCTATTGAAGTCTTTCCTAGTCATAACGCCGCAGAAGTATATACAAATTGTCACAAACTGATATGTGTATCTAGTTCGTTTTCCTATGTTAACACATTGAAAATGGGATAATTTTGCTAAATAATAGTTACTTTTCAAATTCAGGCAAAATTGGATGAAATGCAAAAATTTCTAGCACGAACTAGGTGTCTATTCAGAACCACTTAGAACCAACGCAGTGGAACCACTGAAACTTATTTAGAACCAAAACAGTGCAACCACTTTTGCGAACAATAGATGCTAAGATAGTTTCCTATTTTTTCGAATTTTATGTATACATGTTACAAGCGATTTTCTTTAAGGCGGTAATTTTGCTGTATACGTCTGCGGCGTTATGGTTAGTAAGTTTTTGGAAACTGGCACTTGACGGAATTAGCACTTATTTCATAAAAAAATGAAACTGCTGGCGTTTAAATGTATAGAAAAAAACTTATACGAGATAAATAAAGTTGTCTGCAAGTTTCAGCAGATTTTTTGATATAACAAAAAAATTGTGCAACAAGAAAATGGATGCTCAAACGCTAATAATTATATACCGGCTGATATCTTCTTACTCAAAATGTTGGCAGATGCTGAGGATTTACAGAAATCATTAAAACAACATAAAAATGTCTTACCGCAAGGTTTCTCATAGTCTCAACGGCACAATTAAACTTGTCTAAAAATTTCTTCAGATCATATGGTTGAAAAAAAATGCCATGTGCCCCAGTTTTCAATTATGGATACAAAAAGAAAAAATTAAAATTAGAAAAACTCATGAAAATAACTGTACATTCTTTTCAATATAACAGCTATTACGTAATTCTGTCCCGAAAAATTCTTATGCGTAGAAAATTATTTAAAATCAAAATTCTTTCAGGAGTGCTTCAGTAATGTTATCTTAAAAGTGTACTCTTAGGTGCAAGATGTCTACAACAAAAAGTTAGATATAATGGCAACATATAACCACTTTGATTAAAATTTTATTAAAATCTTAGTCTTCAGCATGATGCCCTTGGAGGTAAACTTTAAGGTGAAGTGAGCCCACCAATAGGCAAGGTCACAAGCTTATGTAGTAAATGTAGCGTAGCAAGCCGAAAGACAAGCAAGCCAATTTTTGAAAAGGAGGTCAAGTAAGTCGAAAAGCAGCGATAAGCTACCCGTAGTTTTCGGACAACGTCCCACATCCGCATAATTTCAGATGGCTAATTTTGCCATTGTTAGGAACTTTGTTACAAAATTGGTCAATCAGATTCCGTACAAAAAACTATGAATTTCCACAGTTTCCGTAATTCAATTTTCACACGCTATGTCCTTAGAATCCACAAACAACCAAGTAGCTACTATTCCGACTTCAGAGGCGCTTTGGAAACCATCAAATTCAGCCGACAGTGCGGTAATCTTTAAATTACATAATTCATAGTTATGCAAACTACGTTATGAATTGAAGTTTTGTACCTTTAGCATTTGATTATATAATATATATTTATTTAAGAGCAAAACCACTTAAACAATTTTTTTCTGTTTTTTTGAGTTTATAATTCATAATTTTATGTAAGTTATAAATATTTTAAAAGCTCACTCATAAAACTTGGAGAAAACTGATACACAAGAAAGTTTCATCAAGTTTACACATTTTTGTGAAATTGTTTAATTTGCAGTTTATTCGCTAAAAAACGTGTTTAACCATTCAACGTGCGTTAGCCATAGATAATGCAAACTAACAAAATCGTTGAGTAAATTAAATTCACGTTGAGTAAAATTTATTGGAACAAACTCTAGGAGAGACTGTGGCATTGAATAAAATTTTTAAAAAATGAAAATTAAATGATCCCATGCTTCCAGAAGAAAATCTATAGGTTGGAGCATTTCAGGCCTGTTGAAATTGAGATTTTTAAAAAAAATTCAGTTGTTTATCTGTTAAGGAGTCGACGCATAAGACAATACAGTGAAAATAGACCAGTAGTGGAATGAAATAAGAATCTTTTACTTGCTAGCCTAATGTATTAATCATAGTAATCGTTAAACAATGTGGTCTTAAGATCTCGAACACGCATTTTTCTGATAACGTATTCTCTTGTTCTTTGTTGTTCTTTAATGATATATCATTCCAGCCAAGTAAAAGCTGAATAAGTAGCGCATTTTGTCAAGCTATTTAAAGCCTAATTTATGCGCATTTTAAGTTAGGTTGTTCTCTCTCAAACCTCTAAAATTTAAGTGAACTAGTTCATTCAGATGATGTCTTTTTATAGATCGAACCCAGAAGACTACCCAATTTTAGAAGCGATTTGCAATTCCACTTTTATAACCGAGAAAGCGCCGAGCCTACTAACAACCAATCAAAACAACGTAAATTAAGAGAAAATTTAGTTTCCATTATTTAAGTTCTGTAAAAAAAATGAAGCACTGGAATAATTGCAGGGGTTTCATATTTTTGTTAACAACTCTACTAACCAACAGGACGCTTTATAGGAACAAGTTGTAATTGTGTACCTATTAAAAACACTGTGAGAATCTATAACCCTCCATTTTAATATATATATATATATATATATATATATATATATATATGTATATATATAGATATACATATATATATATATATATATATATATATATATATATATATATTTATATATATATATATATATATATATATATATATATATGTATAATAAAAAGCAATATGAGCTACACGTGGAAAAAAAGGTGATATTTTCAAATGCGCATCTTTTCAAATGGGAGGCAATTTCTGAATAATTTAAAGCGAGGAATTTATGGAGCGACCAAAAAATTATCTGAACGGTACCCTTATGTGCAAATCTGTGAGCGCTATGTGATATAACATTCCAGGTTGAGCTCCAGGCCGAAATGGCCTCGGATCAGACCGTCCCAGAAAAAAGCGAACTCTGATGAAACGGACACAGACTGAATTGTCATTTCATTAGACTATCGTCAACCGAAGCTCCATGTGAGCCTAATATGCGCTTGAAAAACACCCTCTGATCAGACTATTGTGCTATTGATAGTCAACGCCTGATCAGGTTAGTGTGCGCTCGAATCAGGTTAGTGTGCCCTCCTTTGATCAGACTGAAGTGTGCTCGAAATCGCCTCTGATCAGACTGAAGTGCGCTCAAATTGCCTATGATCAGACTAAAGTGTGCTCGAAATTGCCTCTCATCAGACTATTATGTGCTAGAAGTTCCTCTCTTATTAGAATAAAGTGCGTTCAAAATAGTCTGATCAGAGAATGATTTTGAACATGAACAAATCTCTCAACATCGCTATAATATATTCATTTCATGAAAAATTGATGTTTTCAATCATATACTCAACTAACAAAACGCCAATTTTAAGAGCATTTCTAATTAAAAGAAAACACAAAAGCCAAAAAAATTATATTGAGTATGCCATTAATTCATGTTTTTAATTGAATAGATTTACTTAGACAGCTATGCACAAAAAAGGTCTTGTTCTACAGTGAATCCCAATCTTAGCTTGAGGGGACCGGGAGTTGCTATCACCTGGGCTCCTTGTTTCTGATCAACACCATTAGACTCTCAATGGGGTTCTGATCAGAATGCTGCTGTATGGTTGATTCCTTGCAGAGACAACATCTGCCAGTAAAAATAAACAAAAAAACTTGAAAAAAATATGATTTGATCAGATTAGTGTGCACTTGAATTGGCCTCTGATCAGACTAGTGTGCGCTTGAAACTGCCTCCGATCAGACCGAAGTGACCTCTAATCAGAAGAGCTCCAGTCCATTGTCCAGACAAAAATGCGCTCGAAGGCTTTTCCAGACCATGTAATTCAAGCGCACCGAGAACTTGTTTGCGCTCGAAGATGGCATGAGCGAAGCTCAATTGGATCTGGCCATCTTCACCTGGGATTGAGTATAATTTTGAAGGTGAGGCACTTTTCTACTGGGTACTAAAGGGGAGGTAATTGAAGCAATGACCCGCATTTATTGATTATAAAAACAACGGTTTCTCATCTGCTTGCAACAGATTAACATATATCCGCGCCTTAGATGAGATACAAATAAAATCAAATACTAAGCATCTACTTTTCTTCGCACTTTGATTAAATAAAAACCAATTGAGTGTAATTTTTCTTGCAAATACTTTTATCAAATCACACGGCTCTAATTCTTCATGTTGTGATCCGTAATGATTCGCATATTTGACTCAGAATATGACAAGAATGTCATCATTGCACTCAGTTAAGCTCAGCGATTACTCTCATCTTTCAAAAAGTTTTGACAATTATAAGGAAAGCAGGAGGAGTTATTTTTATTCAGACACTTGGTGGTATAAAGACCCTAGTTTTCGACATGAATTCGGTGTTATCCATCTACTAACTGACGTATGTCCCTATTGGTCTCAGGTATCACTAACTCTTGCTCTAGCTATTGAACGGTACATCCTCATTTGTAAGAGCACTTCAGCTCAGTCTTTGCTCACTACGAAAAAGAGATTGATGTTCTATGGAGCAGTTGCATTAACAGGATTCCTGCCACCTGCTCTCATCCTATCGCACCATATCCTATCTGGAATTGATCGGGCAAGTCCTCCTAATTGTGATTAAAAACCTTTTTGAGGATCGAAGTTTAGGAGTTTAATATTGCTAAACTTAACAGTTTTGGTGCATGCCTTCACTTTTTACAAAATTTTCGGCAAGTTTTTCAATATCTGATGTGGAGTTTTTTTCAAATTTTTGCTTTCGTTTGAAAATTTTGGTCAAATATAAAAGGGTAAATTTTTAAATTAAAGTTCTCTGCATTGAACCAGAACTCTAACATATAGTACTTTACGGTAATTTTTTTTATTTCACTGAATTAATTTAACACGAGCGCGTTTTCCGTGTGAAACCTCGACAGTTGATATATCGTCCTATGCGTAACCAAACGAGGTGTTCACTCAAGTATCTAGTTGAAACAACAGAAAAAAAAAGAAAACTGGCGAGTAGCATCCTTAAAATGTTGAAGAAACTGTTCAAAATTTGAGGACGAAGATACATATTTTGTACAAAAATTACCAAATAAATCGAATAAAAAGATAGTGGTTAAAAGCACAAAATAAAGGTAGTAGGGAAACTTGGTCATGTGCTAGTTGACAATAGATAAAAGTCTAGCAACATGTAACAAGATTAACATCAAACTTACTCGTTTTTTAAGTCGATTTTTTTGAATTTCTGAAAACAACAGAGCAACCAAAATAATTTAAGTATAATTTATTTAACATAATTTTCATTTTAATTTCTTTTTCCAATTTTTCGAAATTAATTGTTTCAAATCTAATATTCTGCTGATTCGTTTGTAATAACTATCAAAAATTATTGAAAATTTTTTGAACTGTTAACAAAATGAATTATGCTGTGATGAAGCTGCGAGACCTTACGTATAAGAAGTGCGACTTACAAGCAGTCTAGGACGTTATAGGTCACTCAGAAACAACAATCAACAATCGTCATATTCAACCCATGCAAGGAATAAAATTGATATTCGTAGGGATGAAAAACCGAAGCAGAAGAGCAGGAAGAAGAAGAAGAAAAAAGAAAAACACATCTCGATATCTTAGATTAACAACTTTGATGCTTTTTAGAATTTTTTTGCATGTTTGTATATGCAGCATAATTAATCGTTCTGTTCGTGGTGTTTGATGTCTGACGTACAAAAAGATAGCTTCTCTGGGCCCGGACACATTTTTTGGGGTTCATTCAGACGCCAAGGGGTACATTTTTGATTTTTTTTTTGTTACTTTTATGTATTTTTGTTTTTTTTTATCTTACAATGGCTAATTTATAATGATTATATGTTATTCTTGTGAAAATTGTTGCCAGACAGATGTTTATCTTAAGAAATCTTGCATAAAATTCTAAAAAATTTATGCATAATTTTGCAAAAACTCGACAACAACTTCATTTAAAATTTTGCAGCATTAACATGTCTGTCCAGCAATTTATGTACAGGTAACAACAAGCTTCAGTAAACTAGCGTACTGATTTGTTGTTTTTCGGTTAAGATAATTGAAAAAATTTTCTATCGGTTTAGATTCATGAAGAGCAGGTGGACTGTTGGGCTTGCTTCCGCCAAAACTTGCTGTCTTTTGAAATATACGGACGAACTCCTCTTGCTCATGTTCCTGTAATAGTCGTATCGGCTATTCTGTACAAGCAGTGTATTGCGGAATTGAAACGCTCCAAGCAAAT
>NW_027451647.1:0-39892 GCF_964194025.1 Convolutriloba macropyga
CTACCATGAATGGGACTCTCAGAAATTAAAGTATTGTTGAAAAGTCGTCTTGGTATGCAAGACTTAGGCCGAAGAGCTTAAACAGTTGTCAACTTCCCTTATCAGAAAAAGGTGTGTTTTGGGTAGATGACATTATTAGCATGTCAAACACCTATCAAACTTGCAGGTATACGTGACATAAAAGGATTTAATAATAGCTAGCTAGAAGATACCTAGCGTGCAGTTATTAAGATATGAACGTGTTGCGCAGGAACTCGCTATCTGGTCATTCATTTTTTGCAACTGCTTCCTTTTCCATTTCAGGTAGAATTAAACCATCCGTATTTAATATTGTTAAACTGTAACGATAGTGGATTTTATGCTAATGGCTGGTTTTTAACTCAATTGGAATGGATGGATTTTTTTCTATTATGCTATGAAAACCATTAACAGCGCAAAGGTGCTTATCTGTTTACACAATGAAAATAAAAAGAAGTCATGTTCTTGGTAAAAAGGAACCCAGATCAAATTTGCGATGTAAATTTACAGTACATATGTATTTTTTATTATTTCTATCTTTCTATCCACATTCGCCCATCATACTGTGTATATCACAATTTGAAAATCCACATCATTTGCTCTATATCATTCACAGATCTTTCAGTTGATCATCGAATTATTAGATTAATCTTTATATTGGTGACTTTTTGCAGGATGCCTTTTTCATTCATGTCGTGACAGAATATCATGTTTTCACACCTCAGCTTCTTATTTAAAGAGTGCTTTTTATTTCTGTACAGTTAGCTTCTTTTTTATAATGCAAACATTATTACAATGTCGAATTTAATTGATATTTGTGTCCTGTGTTTTTCTCGAGTTGTAGCACAGGAAACTATTCACCAGGCCCAAGATTATCGGTTATTTCACTTGAGTCCCTCATAGGGTTTTGGTCCGCTCCGACCCAAAATCGTAGTCTAGGCGGTGTTTCGATGTGGCCCTTCCATGGGACCAATATTTGCTGAATTTGATCTGGCCCGTGCCGAATTCTGGTCGGACGTTAACCAATTTCGTATTGAAATTCTAATTGCTCTCCAGCAAAATTTTGTAGCAATCTTTTTAGCCCTGTTGATCTTTATTATGAATTTTTTCATAAGACTGCTTTAAGCCTGGCCTATACCTGTTTAATTAATCCCAAGCGAAGTTTGCAGCATTTATATTAGTCCTGTGGTCCTCTTTTCGTGCGCTTTCTGCTTGACGGATTTTTCTTCTGACCCTCATAACTTTCCGTCCGTAAAAACCAGATAAACAAGAAAATACCGGAGGCCATTAAATGGTTGAGTTTCTCTCTTAGTCTTACGCCTTACTAGTCTCTGAGTATGCGATTCGTCAAAACTGTTTTGAGGAGACTATTTAATTTTGTAAAGGGTAATTCTTAATTTTCAAATTTGGCCCCTCTCAGTCGCCCCCATCACACATTTTGGAATCTATTTTGCCCCCCCCCCCCCCCCCCCAGCTTAGTGGCACAATATGTTTTATAATTCCAGGCGCACGTGCATTATTTTTAAATAGTGCTATATAAAAACACATAATTTGTAACGGGGGGGGGGGGGGGGGGTCATAAAAACCGCCGGGAGTGAAACAGAATATATCCGAATTTTGTAGCAATTTAACTAGTCCTGTGTTTTTTTTGTGCGATTTTTCGTTTGACCGATTTTTCGTCTGACGTTTTTGGCTGTTTGCCCTGAAATGGGAAAAACTGGTAAAGACCAGAGGGCATTAAGTGGCTGGGCTGCGCTCTTAGAGCCTTTCGCCTTACTACTCTAAGTTTGCCATTCAGTAAAACTGTTTTGGGGAGACAATTTCATGGTGTGAAGGGCGGTTCTGGATTGTAAAATTCTTCACCTGAGGCACGCCATGACCCCTCTCCCAACAATAGCATCACTAATCCCCTGCAGGCCAGTAACGAAGCAAACATCTCACCGGCCGTTTGAGAGCAATTCGACCGACGCTAGTCGGTAGTTCCTGGGCTGTGTTGAATCTGGCAGATACATGAATTTAAGCAATGGTAGAACACTTTATCTCACTGCTAAGGGCATTATTTCTTTTTTATGGGCTCTGGTTAAAATATATTGAAAGCTAATTCGGCTGAGAAGGGCGCTTAAGTGTAATTTTGTGCAATTTATAATTTGTATATGTGATAAATGTTATACTGGATGCTGCTCCGATCGTCTTATTATACATGTCTGGGCTCGGTTTGGTTTGGCAAATTGTCTTTTAGGCTTGGGTAGTTGCCTCTTTTTTTCTTTACAGAGTATGCATTATTTATTTGAACCAGTCATGTAAATTTTGTGACGGGGTTGGCTCCTTTAAATTTTTGGTTTTTATTCTAACTTACCACTAAGTCCCGATCGTTCATACCTCCTTTTTTGGCCCGTTCCTCTGCTTTTATCCTCGCCCCTGAAGTCAGCTTCCTTGTGTTTGAGCTAGGCACAAACAGCTAGTCAAAAAACACATCGGGCTTCGAGTTGTTCGAGATCAATTTGTACGATGGCAGTTGGTTGTTTTCATGTGTAATTTTTTAAATCATATGCAATAATATTGATTGATTAAACACAAAACTCTTGAAATTTTAATTTTTTCTTCTTTTTTTTAATATCATATTCAATTTTCTCTCCTGTTTAAGTAACTATAGCAATTTTTAAAGCTCAATGTTTTTGCGTAGATTTGAGCAACACGATATTGGTTTGCCAATTACTAACATCTAAAATCATTTAACTTTTGTTGTTTATATTATTTAAATTGTTTATTTCATAATTTTATAATTCAAAATCTTGTTGTTTGTTGACATTCTTTTGATGGGCTCAATTGTTTCGAAAGTTTTTTTTCTTTGTGCTTGTAAGTTTTTTTCATGAGTTTTTGCCTTTGCCAGTTCGTTGAGCTCTTGTACATTTCTTTTTAGTAAATTTACTTTTGTAAAATTCCTCTATGCTATTGGTATTAATTCTCCTAACTGTTTAAAAAACAGAATAAGCCTAAATGTCAGATGTAGTAAATACCGGGTATTTTTTTGTGATAAATTAACCTATTTTAATTTCTTGTCTGACCCATTTTTCTTTCCCAAATATTGTTTGTTCCCAAATATTTGTATGTTTGTTCCCAAATATTTGGATGAAGAAGTAAAGCTAAGTTATCTTAGAACTTTTCGCTTGCTAGAATCAGTTTGGAATTCACCAAAACCGTTTTGGAGACAAACATTTCGTGCGTGTTTATTGTTGTCCTACGGTTCCTGATGTTGATCACCCTTATCCCCACCCCCTGCTTATCATTCCACCCGTAATACAGCGTACTCGACCCCCATGCCTCACACTCTCCCCGTGCGCTCCCCTTAGCCCACAGCTCCCACCACACGCTCCTTCAAATAAGCGGTATTTCTCGAAACCTCTCTAAGCCGTAGCTAATTGCTGACGAAGTCAACGTCTTGACAGTGGTTTGAGAGCAATTCGCCCAACGTTAGTTGGTTATGTTTATAATGCAGGACTCATCAATAGCTTTTCAAAGTTTTTTTGATCGTATCGAGGTTCCTTTTTAACTTCCAAAGTAAGAAATTCCAAATATTTAGATTGAACTGATGCTATTGATAAACAAGTATGTTGTCTGAGAATAATTTTCCTAATGACAGAAATTTACACTATAATTTTGAGAAAAACGATTTTCGTCTGTTATGGTTGTTTTGTTTTACTTTCAGGTTCTCGGTATTTATTTTTGCATATTTTTATCCCATTTTCAAGTATAATTGTAATTGCCTTAATTTTTACAGGTACCTCATAATCAAACCTGTGCAAAAATCAAAATAAACGAAATACAAGTGATGCTAGATGATGTAACCGCATCACTTGTAGAGTACCGGAGTGTTATACGTATAATCTGTGAAGTAAATTGTTATATTTTATATCAGATGTTTTTACTCGTAAAATCATTTAAAAAGTTTTCAACTTTGATTCTTCAAACAAACTTTAGTTTAGAGGTTTCTCTGCAGAGTGTTGTTTTTTAATTTCAATATTCTTTTTTTGAAATTCGATAAGGAAACATACTATTTGTTTTATACTGTAGATGTATTGGTTTACGTAAATTTTATACTAGAAATTTAAATGCAAAAAAACCTCTAGCCAGTTACGCAAAACACTGAAAATGATTTAAAACCCATCTCATTTTGCTACTGACGCTTTTTCTGCAGATAACTTCCGCTTGCAGGTTAACATGATTTAAACGTACAGGTCTATGTTAAAAAACGTGAAACGCTACGTGTAAGAGTGCTATCATAAACTACAGCGGTACTATCATAAAGTACTATCATCAGTTTTTAATTTTATTTCAATGAAAATTTATTCGTTCTAAACCTTTGTGGGAATCTTTTCTTTTAGCGCCCCTTCCCCCACTTAGTTTGGAACCCCCCATTTATAGATGCTTAAACATACTGTTAAAGCTTAGTAAGTTTACACTAAAAGATGTTTGAACAATATGCATTTATTAAAAGTGGCACAGCTATAGTTTAAGAGTATTACGTATTTCCACCAAAATTTGTCGCATATAACGTAAAAATCATTAAAATTTTCTGTATTATATCATTTTTGGTGTTATCGGCTGCAATAAGGGCTCAATTTTAAAACTTTTAGGAAACTATTCTAAAAGTTCCTTCAATCTACCTAGACACTCTTATTTCAATGAAATGCAAATAGTTCTCTTACATTTCGCGAAAATTGATTTTTTGGGCTGCTAAATTAACGGCTGTACAGGGCTTGGGGCGCTGACAGAAACAATCCTTTTCACGAATGATTGTACATAATTATCAGCCTCTTTTGATCAATATGATACATGATTTAGCATATTGCAAAAAGTTGCAAGTGAACTTCCTCTGAAAATGTACAAAACTGAAAATGATTAGTTGTTTTTGTTTGTTTTTTTTTGGGGAAACTGCCCATTTTTGTGCATGTGCAAGCCTATCTGCATAGTTATATCAAAAATTTTATACTAGTTTTGCAGGATGTTGTGTAGATTTAATAGCGAAACTTAATTATAACAAGGCGGCTCGTTAATGCGCGTTCGCACATGATGTTCCGACCCGAGCTCATCTACATTTTTGACTTAATTGTCAACCAAATGAAGAGATAACAAAAATAGATGTTTGAATTAAAAAATAATGCTACATTTTAAGTTAATTAAACACACTAAATTCTGCCACGATGAAAGAGCAATCAAAGGTTTCATTCATGTGACATCAATAACTCATCACAATAAGTCGTATGGCAAAGAAAAATACATCAAAACCACGAAATTTTTGAGAAAACTCATAGTATCAAAGTCAAAAAATTCTACAGCTTTCAACGGAAGGCATTTAATACGCTAAATTATGCCTAGATGATGTGACGACTAGGATGTTTGTCATTCAAAACTTATCAATAAGACATTACAACAAGTCATTGACTATGAAAACAACAACAAAAACAGGCAAAATCCAAAAGTTCGGTAGAAAATTGAGAGAAGAAAGTGTCGAAGCTATTTAAACCATAAGCTTTTTTCTCTGAAATTTTTTCAACGATCCATTGATCGTCTTCACTAAGCCAATGGGAGCTATCAATATTAGGATAATGTAATACGATTTCAAAAGGAACCAAAATTACTAAAAAAAATCCAAAAATTATAAAAATTATGAAAACTCGTGCACCGAAGTCAAAAAAACCAATAGTTAGAAGACAAAACCGCTAACTAGATAAATTGTTGCTGATGCAGAAAAAAGCGGTTCTGTCATTACCGAGACTGACTTACAATCCACGAAAATAAGCTTAAGGTTGATTTATGTTCAAAAAAAAAAATATTTTTTAAGTCTTAACAGCCATTAAACTCAAAAGCTTTCATAGGAATTCAATGAATACGCTCAGCTATGCCACGATGTGAATACAAGGATGTTTATGATGCCTAGGTAATCAATAAGACATCACAATATGTCTTATGACTATGAAAAAAAACAACAAAAACAGGCAAAAACCAAAATTTCTTTAGAAAAATGGGAGAAGAAAGTGTTGAAGCCATTTAAAGCATATTTTTTTTCTCAGAAAGTTTTATCTATGATCCTTTGGACGTCTTCACTAAAGGAAGATGTAGCCATCAATATTAGGGTGACGTGATAAGATTTCAAAATGAACCAATAAAACGAAATGCCCAAACAATTTTTGAAATAATTTGAAATCTTGTGGCATTGAAGACGTATAACCAATAGTTATTTGATAAAGCCGCCAATGAGATTAACTTTTGTTGCGGTGGTATGAAGGAGTTCAATCCTGTTTTTACTGAGACGAACTTACAGTTCACAAAAATAAGTTTATGATTTACTAATTTTAAAAAACTTTCGAAAATTTATTTTCAAAGTCTTAACAGCCATTAGCTGTCCACTCACAGCTTTAGATAGGTTCACTTAATGCTCATTAGCAAATCTATTGCACCTTTAGTGAACAAGTTTATGCCATAGGATTATAAAACTTTAGTAAAACCTCAAAAAAAATCAAAATTTCATTTGAAATTACGAAGTTTGAGATACGAGTCCAAAAAAAAACATGAGTGATCCCTTCGAAACAAATTTTTTGTTCATTGGGCTTCATTTGATCGTAAAAGAAGTTTGTCATTAACGGAACTTCGATTTTAAAAGTGTCTAGTAGTCTCTAGGTGACTTGAAAAAACAAAAAATTGCAAAATTTTCTAAAAAAAAGAGCTCCCAAACCTAATTCGAATTTTTTTTATATATTAAACTTCCCTCTAAGACTAGAACTAGTCTTTATTATCTCCTTTCGTCTATTAAAAACCTAAAATTGATTTACTTTTTGGCGTGAAATCTAGTTTTGAATTAAATTTTTCGTAGAGAAAACGTTAATTCGAACGAAAAATACGGTAAAAGTGAACAAAAGTGAACCAAATATCCAGTGTTCACATGAAACTTTAAACCTCGATAACTCCTCGAAAAAACCGAAATTCAAAAAAATCTTTTTAATTTCGAATTCTACGCTGGACGAGCTTTTTAATGATACCACGCACATTTCTCTACGATGAATATATCGGTCGGCCAAAATTCACGGAACAAAAAAACCCATTTGAGTATATAGTTCCTCCCCCCCCCCACAAGTGGGGTCGGAACAATAAGTAAAAAGTAAGCAGTTAGCTCAGTTTATACCAGAATAATTGCACAGCACGGTACGAGCAGACAAGACAGCGAAAGTATGGAATGGTATCAACCGCTTGTCTCTGACAGGGTGGTACGTTCAAATTCATCAGTGAAGATTTGTAGATCAAGTGTGATGCCGAATTGACTATCCGAGGTCGCCCATTGTTTTTTAATTTTGACAGCTGTAATCAGAAAGAGAAGAGTGTACGATTTAGATGGCTCTAACCAATTTAGCGAATCATTGAGAGTTATTTGTTAGGTAAACTACGCTTCACCATTATCAGTTCGATTTGTTTACCGATTGGCAAATGGAAAACAGGTACAAGATAGTTGGCGCTGATCCGATTTATGAAACGGTTTTATCAGCAATTGTTAGGATAGGTTTTGATCAGTTTAAGGGTCATGTTCTCGAATTCGTGTAGAATGGCGGTACGTTTGCCTGTCATGGGATTTGACAATGATATCAAGAACCTATTGTTCTTTTTAAGCTAGCTAGTAGTGTGTATACTACTATAGTAATTAACAGTTCTAAGCTACAAAAGTTAATTTTGGGGTATGATTAATTTTCAGACTATACAGGATAAGTGTAGCCTGGGCGAACTCTATGAATTCAATATAATCATTATGAAGAAAAACTGCTCATACGGAAACTTTCAGAACTGAATTAAGTTTTTACTCTTGAAATGTGCTGATTCAGCGCTGAAAAGCTCTCAAACTCAAGTCCGGGCTCAGCTGAACATATTTATTTAGTGGTACATCAGTTGCTTAGCTTTACCTGTCAACTGAGACTAATATTTGCGTGGATAGGGTCAAAATGTCTACTTGAGGATAATTGAACGACGAGTAAATTTTGAAAGTCGCAGCTTTTCCAGGGTACCCTGATAAAAGGCGCATAAGCCTTGATTACTCTAACCATTAGCTATAGTCTCATCTGTAGCGAACTTCATCTTTCGTAAAACCAATCCATATAAATCACATGTAAAAGACTAACAAATAGTCTGAAAGATTGTAAGCTGCGAAATTGAGCCGCAAAATGAAATTCTTTCTCAAATTTTTGATAATTACAGCCTTTGGAATTTTACAACTTGTTCAATTGTCGTTTGCAAACTACAGTTCAATTCAAAACGGAATGGTCTGGCACTCAAGTCAGAAGAAAAAACCAGTAGAAGATGAAAATGTGGCGATACCAGCGGAAGTTGAAAAATCGGTCGATATATCAGCATTGATCGATGAAGAGCCAACGATTGTTAAGAAGGCGAACGAGCTGATTGATAATATTATGAAGACATGGATGAGTGCTAATGAGGCGGTGGAGGATAATGAAGCAGCTTTTACCGGACTGCATTTCGCAAAATTGCTCTCCGCTTGGAATACATCAGGACATATAATAAAATTGGCAAATAAACTGTTCTACAATGAAATGGTCGACTAGAAAACTTGAAACGGACACTCTCATCTAAACGAATTCTATCTGGTGCCTTTTATAATTTTATGAGAGGGTTTTGAATCTGTAGTTGAAACAATGGAAAAATAAGAATTCTTTTTGATTATAAGTATCTCGAATTTATTTCTGTGCATGGGTGATTTCTTTAAAAAAAAACAAGGAGGCTCGGCAATGTGTTTTTGCACATACCCGTGTCGAATTTTTACCCCAAAAAAGATGTAAGATTAGGGGGGTAACCGAGGGAATTTTTAGCCAATTCCTGTCGAAACTCTTACATTTTGGGGGTAATGAGGGGTAATTCGATGCAAATTGGGGGTAATGGGGATCTCTAATGAAGCAAGAGTAGCGGGTAATGGGGGGGGGGGGGGGGTAAAACGACGCAAGAGTAGGGGGTACTTAGACCTGTTGTAATGCTTATCTGCAAACTTGACTGAAATAACTTGGCGAACTTCGCTTTTTCTCTTTTTTGAAGTGAAAAATTTGACATGCCGGTTAATTTTTCGATTTTTTAAATGTCGCAATGTAGTTTCGAAATAGTTGCATCCGGTTCAGTCATAACACTTTTTTGGAGAAATAATAAGAAACGTTAATTTAGGTTAGTTTTAATGCTCTGAAAATTGTTGCTCCCAATGTTCTTTCTTGTTTGTATGTGCTGTGTGTAACACTATTTTTGTTTTTAATTATAAGATTAGACTAAATGAATTTAGCAAAATGAGTTTGACATAAGCAAAATAAAAATTCAAGATTTTTATTGTTTTCAGCGGAACATTGAAACAAGATCAATTACGACTAACAGTATATGCTAAAAACGCCAATTGATGGACAAAAATTTAACGGAAATTTTGGTAAATTTTAAAAGAAAAACTAAAGTATCCGAGAATGAGCAAAAAATTACGTTCAAACTTTTTGAAGCCTTACGTTCAAACTTTGTTTTGTTTTGATACAAATAAGTTACCCATTAACACTTTTGACGTCTATTTGCTAGGATGAGATAAGGTTGTTGAACCTTTGCTCTGTCAATTTCTTTGCAAACTTTAGGTTTATTTTTTTAAGATAATTTGCCATTTCAAAAAAAATGCAGCAAAGCAGGTACTTCAGCAAAGATTGCTGTACTTTTCACAATCAGTACTCTAAGACATGCACACACAATCGTCACAAATTAACGTGAAATTTGATTGAGCCACTACTCTCCAATAAAACGATTTGGAACTTTTGTTAAGGTTACATGCTTAATCATAATTTTTTGAATTTTTTGTGACAATTTCTTAAAAAAATAACCCAATTGATGACTTGATTTTAATAGAAAAGAGTTCACAAAGTTCTCAAAGAATTGTTCTGGAAAGGTTTTCTTCTAAAACGTTTTTGGATTGAATTGGGGCCGGGATATTCGTTTGAGATCATTCATATCTTTTCCGAGTTGTTGATATTAATGCAAGACAGATTGCAATAGCTCTTTAGTTCTCACTGGAATTGTAATAGAAGCAAGAAAACCAGGAGTAATATGGCGTGATTGTTTTCAATTCGATTTAGAAAAAAAAGTGAAAAGTGGATGCTGTTTTTTTCATTTGGGGCTTTCTAATTTCTGTTCTTGCTGTTTTCGCTTGATTTTAATTGCAAATCCTACTAAGGCGGAACATTTTGTTCTAATGGTGAATAGTCATTGTTTCAATCGTTCAATTCACAGTATTAGTCTCAGTAAAACAAGTCCGTTTTCTAGATTGGTGCTTCCAAAGTTGTTTTTTGTTGTCTTTGTAGTTTCCATATAATGTCATTTACAAAGGCAGCAGTTATTTTCTAACAATCACTTAAGTAGAATTTTAGTCTGTCTGTGTTGTTACTGAATAGTCTGGTTGCCATTAATGTCAATTTTTCTCTTCGTGGTCAAAAACAATGGTTGCTGCTTTGTAACAATAAATCATTTAAAGTGCCGGAGGTTAATCGGTTATGTGTATCGTCAATATTGCGGCAACTAATTTTTGAATGGATGTTGAGTTATGCCAAATAACCTATTTTTGTTGTTTTCTTTAATTTATTTGAAAATATTTTCAAGCTCTGTCATTTTTTTCAAGGACACGTAGCGTGCAATTCTTTGACATGTTCTAATTGGGTTTGGATGACTTTAGCAGTTTGTTCGTTTTTTAAAGTTATAGCAGAGGAAGTGATCTGTTGTTTTTTTAATAGTTGGCGTCTGCCTCGGTTTATATTGCGATCATCTAATCACCTGCTCAGAAATCAAAAGGCAGCCTTTTTTGGTAATCTCTGCTTTTTAGCAGGTGAATTTTTGTGCCTCATATTTTGATACTGACTGTTATGAGGCTCTGTAGGTCAGTTGTTGGCTGCGCATGCATGGATTTTTAAAAGGCTAGAGGTCCTCAACTCAGTAAAGTGACTCCTACATCCCCTTATTAGATCTAATTTGAAAGCAGTCCTACCACTTAATTCATTAGGGTAACTATCAGGTCTGATTGGCGTTCTAAAGAAACATAAACGAACATCATAATGTTTTCAGCTAATAACTAAAGGTTTATATGACTTCCAAATTAGATATCATCAAAAACCGTTAAAATAGTTTGAGTTCTTCCTCTTTTCGTCGAGTTGTAACTTAGCCTCATTAACGAGCGGTCTCAATTGCTTCCCATTGAAACATAACTGAATCAAACAAATGAAATTGAAACTGAAATTGTATGGTCTCTTAAAGCGGGCTGTGTAGGTTTGTTCAACACGTTGTAATTAGTTTTGATAAAACCGAAACATTTGGTTGTCTTGGAAAAAAAAGCTATTAATTTCAGATATTTTCTGTTTTTTGCTTTTTGTTGCGTATCTTGGGTCAGATGCATTGTTGAATATGAAAGGCAGCTAGCTGTTGCTACGGCAAAAAATTGGGCATTGAATTCCTTCTGTCCTTGGGTTGCAATCAAGCCTCTTATATCCTGCTTTTTAATCTTTAAATTGCCGTTCTCGTTCATTTATGTTAAGATCATAT
Organism: Convolutriloba macropyga; assembly: GCF_964194025.1. Lineage (NCBI taxonomy): Eukaryota > Metazoa > Xenacoelomorpha > Acoela > Convolutidae > Convolutriloba > Convolutriloba macropyga. The sequence continues at coordinate 11,617 of NW_027451647.1, forward strand.
GTTCAATCGGCAATAAATCAGTGTATGACTTTTGGCGACCTCAACCACTCAGCCGCTGAATATCTGAGTGCCAGATCTTTTTTATTCTATGGTAGTTTTTAGGTCATTTGTGCGATATAATTTTAGAAGGAGTATGATTAAGTTGGCTCAATAAAATGACCTAAGTGGCCTACTTATTAACTCTCAATTAAGAAAGCCAAGCATAGTCCAAATTAAATAATCGTTGTCCAAACTAGGTATTGAGTTAACTCAAATTTCAAAGATAGTGGTGGACCAACATTCAAAGATAGACCAACATAAAAAAAACTTACCAACCATAAAACGCCGTATTTGGATTCTATGGAAACTTACTAAACATACAATTATCATAAAAAAATTTTGAGTTTGGCTGACAAACAATCAAAAGGCCACTTGCAGTTCTAAAAGAACGTTTCTGTCCATGAAATTTCAGATTTCTTTCCTTTCTTTTATGGTGGCGTACTAACCATAAAAATCCATAAAATTTATGAACCGTTTTATGGTTTCAAATGTTCCATTAAAAATGCTGCAATATTCAATGCCCAATTTTTTTCGGTTATTTTTCAAATCTATTCGAAAGCCCAGTTTTGAATTCATTAAACCTCAAAAAATTTGAATTAAGTTCACTTTAATGGTATCTAATTTAACAAAAAATGCCATAGAAAACATATAGTTTTATAGTACTAAAATGTTTGATTGCGATAGGATAGAATTTGAATTTACGATCTTTCTTTGTTGTTTAACACAGTTTGGTCTTTACCTGATAGTTTTTTTTCTCCTTGATAAGTTAAGTCAGTTTAAACTTGAGTCTATTTTCCTGAGTCCAACAAAAATTTTTGTTGTCCATTCTAATGAAATAAAAAAAATGTAGCATCACTATGTATTACACGTCTATACTTTTCTTGGAATCCATCGAGTTTTACATTGCAAATCATGAATTACTCTGGATGATATTGAAAGTGTTATATCTCAGCTTAATTTGATAAAAAAAATAGGCCTCAAATGTGGACGAGCGGAATCGAAACATTATGTCATATCATTAGCCATTTCTAAAATTTTCATTGCTGCATAACTTTCTCAAAGTTCCCCAAAGCTGTGAAAAATTTTGACCTTGATAGCTAATAATTCCCATCAATTTTTCTATTTAAAAACTTTGCTGCTGACGGCTTTCCATTAAAAGAGTGGAGTCTGCAAATTGTTCATAAAACTTTGCCCAATATTTTGAAAAATTAGCTTGCCTCAATCTGACGTAGACATTGGCAATTGAAATTTATGCACCGATATAGGGTGAAAACTCTCAAAAAATAGGAATTGGTGTTGACTTCGTTTATGAAATGGCAACATTTTTAGTTCCTTAGATTCTAGGGTTTGTTCAGTTTAAGGACCATAAGCTCTCGAACTCATACGGAGAGTAAATAGTCTGTCTTATTACTTGCCATTATCAGGAACCGGTTGTCTTTTTGAGCTGAGCATACTTACAATACAGTATAACAGGTGCCTGAGTTATTTGCATCTGTAGTGTCAAAATGTTTGCTTATTGGTAACTGTATCACGAGTAAATTTTAAAAGTCGTGACATATCTAGGGTTCAACCAAGATAAAACCCACCAATACGTTGCTCAATTTATTTACTCTGAGTTCAGAAGTTGTACCCAATATTGGACTTCCTAAACAGCTGTTATGAAAAAAAGCATTCTTTACGAGGACTGAAAAGAAGTTTGCGGTAGCGTCGACAGTTTAAGGCGAAACATTCGAGCAACAATATGAGACTTTCTCTTAAATTTTTTATGATAGTGTCAACCTTTTCAGCAATTCATTTCGTTGAATTCACGCTTTCGCTTCGGTTTTGTAATTACTGTCACCACATCAATTGCCACTTGAAATACAACTTGAGTATTCATCTGCCGAAACATCTATCGGCCGAAACATCCCATTTGGAATACAATTACAATGAAAAGAAAGCAGATATTCAAACTTCCAATCACACAAATGTTCACACTGACACTACCTTGCCACGTGTTGCTAAACAAACGCCCTCGATGATGGCAAATATGGTGACCGAGTTGGTGGAAGTCGAAAAATCAACGGAAAATCAAACAACCAACAGAGCCAATTGATGGCAAGCGAGCACTTGAGTTGGTTCAGATTCTCGTGAAAGAAATGATCGATGTGAAAAAGACATTGGATAATCAAGCTTCTACAACTGGGATAGCGTTTCCAAAAATAATCGCTGCTTGGAACGCATCAGCGCTGATGAAAAAACTGGCAAATAATTTATTCAACGATGAACTGCCGCTAAACTAAATGTAATAGGTGCTTTGATTTAGCTTGATGTGGGGGGGGGGGGGTTAAAATGAAGAAAATGTGAATGATATTAAAGTTAAACGATGATTATAATCACGATGAAATGATTATTACTGAGTGTAATGTGTGTAATTTTATTTAACCAAATGCAACTCGTTATACTTTTGTCGAGTTTTTGATAAAAACTTGAACTTTTTTCCAAAAAAGTTTAAAACACAAGAAGTAAAAAAAAATATGCTAAAATAAGCAGAAAATTTATTACTCAATTATAGCAAACTAAAAAATGCTAATTAATTGGAGTACTTTTATTTTTCTTAAATATTCTGGCTAAAGGGTTTGTTAAGTCCAGGAGACATTTAATGGGTTGAAGTTGATGCGATTCTATGCTGGCTAGTTCTGAGTTCTGCCTATAGATTTTTCAACAATGATATTTTTCAAACTTAATTTGAAAAAAAACGGAAAACAGCAAATAGTTAAAAATTAGTTCATATTTAAAAAAGTGGAATTTTTCTTTTTAAAATATGTCCTATTCTCCGTCATGAAAACTATTATCAGCATTATCCTTCTGTTTTGGGATTCAGAGATTCAAAGCCCCCAGAAACATTGAGGAATTCATTTCGATAAGTTAGTAATTTGAAATAAACAGAACAAGTTTTCAGAGATTTCCTTTTTCTTTTCATTGTGATCATTTATGAAACAACTCTTCAATTTTCGCCGTTTGATCAATTAAAGAAGAATCGGAATTGAAATTTTATAAACCTAAACTTCAAATAGGATCCTAATTGAGAGAAGCATTAAACTTTCCAATAATTACTGGCAAAATTTTGCTTGTTTTTCGATTTCGAAGCCAAATGAATTAGTTGAAGTGCTCTATCAATTATGTATTGGGCATTGTCATACTGTATGTGAATGCACTAGATTCAAAGCTATAAAACTTGTGTAGAAAGAATAGATGCAGTGACAATCCGTTTGAATTACAAGTTTAGGCAGAACTGCGGTTAACCAATTCACAGTTAACAACGTATTAGTTGTGATCGCTACCTGTCACTGAGAAAGAGAGTCAATCGTTCGACGACTAATTCAATGAACAACTAGTATGATAAATTTGTACTAAGTGTATGCTAGTAATAATTCACTGCACAATGATGGTAGAGTGATGTACGGGTACCCCTTTCCCCCCGTAGAGAGAAAAATGATGTGAAGTAAACTGAAAAGTAATCTGTTGTCTAATGTGCGCATGTTAACTTTGAACTAGAATAATGTTGCTATCCATCAAGTTTTACATTGCAAACCATGAATTACTCTGCATGATATTAAAAGTCTCATATCGCAGCTTAATTTGATAAACAAATAGGCCTCAAATGTGGACGAGTTGCGGTCGGAACATTGTCGTATCATTAGCCATTTCTAAAATTTTCATTGCTGCATAACTTTCTCAAAGTTCCCCAAAGCTGTGAAAAATTTTAACCTTGATAGCTAATACTTCCCATAAACTTTTCTTTTCAAAAACTTTGCTGCTGACGGCTTTCTATTAAAAGAGTGGAGTATGAAAATTGTTCATAAAATTTTGCCCAATTTTTCGAACAATTAAGAGTAGTTTGAACAATTAGCTTCCCTAAATCTAACGTAGACATTGGCTATTGAAATTTATGCACCGATATAGGGTGAAAACTCTCAAAAAATAGGAATTGGTGTTGACTTCGTTTATGAAATGGCAACATTTGTAGTTCCTTAGATTCTAGGGTTTGTTCAGTTTAAGGACCATAAGCTCTCGAACTCATATGGACGGTAAGAAGTCTGTCTTATTACTTGCCATTATCAGGAACCGGTTGTCTTTTTGAGCTGAACATAATTACAATACAGTGTAACAGGTGCCTGTGTTATTTGCATCTGTAGTGTCAAAATGTTTGCTTATGGATAACTGTATCACGAGTAAATTTTAAAAGTCGTGACATATCTAGGGTTCAACCAAGATAAAACCCATCAATACGTTGCTCACTTTATTTACTCTGAGTTCAGAAGTTGTACCCAATATTGGACTTCCTAAATAGCTGTTCTGAAAAAAAAGCATTCTTTACGAGGACTGAAAAGAAGTTTGCGGTAGCGTCGACCTTTTAAGGCGAAACATTCGAGCAACAATATGAGACTTTCTCTTAAATTTTTTATGATAGTGTCAACCTTTTTAGCAATTCATTTCGTTGAATTCACGCTTTCGCTTCGGTTTTGTAATTACCGACACCACATCAATTGCCACTTGAAATACAACTTGGGTATTCATCTGCCGAAACATCCATCGGCCGAAACATCCCATTTGGAATACAATTACAATGGAAAGAAAGCAGATATTCAAACTTCCAATCACGCAAATGTTCACACTGACACTACCTTGCCACGTGTTGCTAAACAAACGCCCTCGATGATGGCAAATATGGTGACCGAGTTGGCGGAAGTCGAAAAGTCAACGGAAAATCAAACAACCACCCCAGAGCCAATTGATGGCAAGCGAGCACCTGAGTTGGTTCAGATTCTCGTGAAAGAATTGATCGATGTGAAAAAGACATTGGATAATCAAGCTTCTACAACTGGGATAGCATTTCCGAAAATAGTCGCTGCTTGGAACGCATCAGCGCTTATGAAAAAACTGGCAAATAATTTATTCAACGATGAACTGCCGCTAAACTAAATGTAATTGGTGCTTTGATTTAGCTTGATGTGTGTGTGTGTGTGTGTGTGTGTGTGTGTGTGTGTGTGTGTGTGTGTGTGTGTGTGGGGGGGGGGGGTGGGTTTAAAAGAAAGTAAATGTGAATGATGTTAAAGTTAAACGATGATTATAATCACGATGAAATGATTATTACTGAGTGTAATTTCATTTAACCAAATGCAACTGGTTCTAATTTTGTCGAGTTTTTGATAAAAAATGTGAACTTACTTTTTCTAAAATATAACAAAACATTAAAAGTTTGTCCTAGAAATCAAAAATATCATAGCCAAGTATCCAGAAAACTTATCCGTGACTCTATTATACCTAAAATTGCTAGATAATTGGAGTACTTCTATTGTTCTTAAATATTCCGGGCAAAGGGTTTAATAATTCCAGGAGCAATTTCATGGGCTAAACAAACGCATTTCAAGGCTGGTTTGTTCTGAGTTCTGCCGATAGATTCGTCAAGAATTGTATTTCTCAAAGTTAATTTTAAGCTTCCAATTTCGTGAAGCCTTTATTTTTGTGAAAACTGCTGTACTAGCTCCTTGACCTTCAATGAACATGATAAGGCTCGCATGACTATGTGCGTGACACAAAATGCTCCAATAAAGCTAGCCATCTTTTCAAAACAGATTTTTTTGTCGAAGTCATGTGAAGTGTTCTGTATAAAAGTGATAGAAAAGTGAGAAAGTTCAAGTTGTTTGTATTGGTAGCTGTCACCTAATATACAACCACGACAGGTTAAGCTAACGTTAAATTTTTGTTTTGTAATAATGCAGACATTTGTTTTTTTTGAGATTAATGAAAACATCATTTGAATAGGCCATTAAAAAATTATTTTTAAAAAATCGTTGGCTAAAATGCGCATGTTAACTTTGCATTAGAATAATGTTGCTATGATGCACAGCTTTAATAAACTGATGAACAAAAAGTTTTTCTTGCTATGAGTTTTGATTGAATAAAGTACATTTTATTTTGGTTCGATAAACTTTTGGGGCAACTTCTTGTGATCATCAGTATTCGTGAGGTTGGAGGTATCGTTCAGTGTCCTATTCCTCTCGCCCAGTGATTACATTTTCCAAATTGGTGTTGGCTGTTGCGACGAATTGGATTGGCATTGTATCATCATCAGTGTTGCCGAGGCTGGTCGTGATGACGGGTATAATTCTGCCACTAGTGGAAGCTGGAGCGTCGGTCGTTGCTGTTTTAGGTGGGGAACATGAGGCGACGCCTGTGGCATGCTTTTTCTGGGGTGGCTGTTCATCGTCTGATGAATCCAAGAAGTCTAAATTCGTTGTATCTCCATATCGTTTTGTTTCCTTCTTTGGTCTGGGGCTTTTGCGAATATGGGCTTCTAATGTATTGGCTTCTTGCATCGGCTGGCATGTGTTCACAGTGTTTGTTTTTGTCGAGCACTTGTTGAGGCGGGCATGGATTCTCGGTAATATCATTGTCCTGACTTTTGTCCGTCTCCTGGTATTTGGGGTCTTCTTGATCGGAGTCCTGCGAGGGTGCAGTTGAGATTTCTTTTTCTTGGGGGAGCCCTTTTTTGGCGAAGGCAGGGTGAAGTCCGCTGTTTTGACTAGAGCGGCTCCTTCTGGTATAGCCTCATAAATACCTTGGAGCTGTTTCTTATTTCTTTGAGTTGCTAACGGTCGACGTGTACGTTCAAGGCGTGGACTGTGTCATGTGAGAGGCTCTTCAAAGCTTGCTGATGGAGTTTTATGACTCGTTTGATCTCACTATTATCGCTCTAGACGTCTTCGAGGGTTCTCCCTTTTGCTTCTTGGAGCTCCGCACCGCTCTCCAGGTCCTCGTTGTACTATTTCTCACCTGGGATCAATTCCTCATCGCCTATGATGTTGTCTAAATAGTATTTTAATGTGTTTGACTAATTTAAGTTAGCCCTAATAGGTTTTTTGTGACATTTGTAATAGCCGAATTTGGTTTTCTACCATAGTAAGCTTCGAATGGTGATAGTTTAGATTCTTTCTTCCTACATGTTCGTAGTTCGTTTGATATGTTTCTTAATGCACTTTTTATGTTGAGCGGTCTCTGGTTGGGGTCAAGTTTAGTGTAGCCTAATCGTCGTTTAACGGTTTGTACAAGTCGTTCTGCGAGGCCGATTGGGCGATGATAATTGGCTGGTGTGTATGTTAAAAGAAAGTTGTATCGGGTACATAGTTGTTGTACCTTATTGCCTTTTATGCAACGCGCTTGATCTAATCTAATATTTCGGGGTACCCGTGTTGGGCGATTTATTTAGTTAGAAACTTTTCTATGTTTGGGCCGTTTGCATTTGTGACTCGCTTAAGGGTAGGAAATTTCGAGATGCTGTTGTGACATGCCAGGATTTATACTTCTCTTCCTATTATATAGTCCATCAAATGGCCCACCAAAATCTAGCTGGATTTCTTCATTTGGGTCTGAGCATGGTGGTAGGATGCCCAATTAGATTTTCGAGTTATGCTTTTTAGATTCTGTACATGGTCTGCATGTTTTTGATTTGTTTATCAGATCGCGATTGATAAAAGGCTACAATAATCGCTGTCCTAGTTGGTAGTTCGGTCATTCCTCATGCTCTTGTGTGTGACGAGTGTAATACGTCTATGACCGATTCTTTGAGGGCCTTAGGAATTACGAGTTTATTGTCGAGGAGTATGCAGCCTTTATGAACACACTTAGACTTCTCCACTTGGGGTTGATTTGTTTGCTGAGACTCCTGCATCGTTGCTTGTCCCCAGCTAAGATGCAGTCACGGTCCTCGCGTAACACCGTGTCCCTGTTTGTCATGGCTGCTATTAGTTGGGTATTGAAGATGTCCTCTAGAAGTTTTGGGAGCTCATCGCCTTTCTCAACTGTGAAGATTTTGGGGTGGGACTGAGGTAATTGCTCATTGAGAATTGGCTTTTGGCCGGTGGGGATTCGTTATTTGGGCTGACTTGTTCTTTATTTGAGTAGTCCATCTGTTGAGCGCAATTTGTGAAACTGTTTAGATTAGGCTGATGCGTATTAGCTGTAGAGAATCGCAAATTGGGTTTTGCTATTAAGCTGCGCGTGACCTGTCGATTGGCTATGACGTCATTATTCGTAGCGTTGGATTGCACTTTGGTTAATTTTTGACCGCTGCATAAATTGTAATTACTTTCCATATGAGGTTTAATTGTCTTTGACGTGCTTCTGGCTATTGCCTTGTGCCTCTTTGTGATTAAGCTGTGTTTCCTTTAAAGGTTTCTTTGGCCTGTATCTCCGTTGTTTGTAATTTCCATCTAATGTGTAATGTTTGGAATCGCGGGACGATTCCAGGGTGTTGTTTTTATTAGTGCTGGAATCGTCTGACGTTTCCAACTTATTGTTTGTTGGTAATTGATTTTAATGTTTTCTAGGTCTACCCCTTCTGCGTAATATTTGTAATGCTTCGCGAATGATATCATATTGTGCAATTATTAATTTTTCGCGGGCGGAAGTTTTGCTGGTTCTGTTGGTTTGCCTGACATGTAATCAGTTATTCCCATCTTAGTGCCTGCTATATGTTCAATGTTGAACTGGAATGGGATTAGTCTGTCGTACCATCTGGTTGAGCGGCTTTGATGAATTTTACTTGTCCGATCTTCAAGGATCGATAATAATGTTCGATGATCAGTTTGTACTATGAAGTGCTGTCCTGGTAAATAATGCTTAAAATGCTCTGGGGCCCATACCACTCCTAACAGTTCCAACTCGTTGATGCTATATTTTTCATCTGCTTTGGTTAAAAACCGGGAGGCGTATGATATTGTCTACCATCCGTTAAATGTTTTTTGCTCAAGTACTGCCCCAAGTCCTGATCGCTAGGCATACGTTTTGATTTTTTTGTTTCTTTTTGTATCATAATATGTAAATTAAGTTAGATTCCTGATGTTAGTTTTTATTGTCTCAAAGTTTCATTGATGGTTCTCTGTCCATATATATTTTGTATTTTTCCGAAGTTAGTCTCTGAATTCTCAACAGAAGCTCCGAGGTTGGTTAGAATTTTTGTGAGGTGGCGGACGCTACCAAGAAAAGATTTCAGTTGTTTTTGGGTCATCGGTGGTTTTAAGTTTAGCATTGCTTGTGTTTTTGAGAAGATGTGTTTGATGCCCTTTTCGGTTATTTCTTATCCTAGCCAAGTTATTTTGTCGTTTGAGAAGTGACATTTATCTTTGTTGATTGCTAGGCTCTCTTCGTTTAGTCTGTCTAAACAGTCAAATAATTTTTTCTTGTGGGTTTCCTATACCTTCTTCTGTGACTATTATATTATCGTCTAGAAAACTGAATGTGTTTGTTAGATTATATAATGTTTTGTGTGTGGCCTTTTGGAACTCTGCGGGCATATCTGTTACACCGAAGAAGCCGGTATTGAATCTATATGTTCCTGCGGCTTGACCGCCTACTATTTTGAAATTGTATTGTTTTGCGGTATCTTCAGCTAATGGTAATTGGCTGTGTGCGCAACGTAAGTCTATTGTTGAAAGTAGCACTTGTTCTTTGTCGGACGATTGAGTGTTGGTTTGTGCAATGCAAGCCATGGGGCAGTCGATGTTATGCATTTGGCATTTGTTCTTGTGAATTGCCCTATTTATCGTTTTTGAGTCCGTTGCTAGTTTCATCGATTTGTCTTTTTTGACTGTTATCACTATTGGAGATGCGTGGAATTCGCCGCTGCATTTTTCTAGTTTAACTATGTGTCCGTCTTTCTGTAAGTTCTTAATTCTTTTCCTCTCTTTCTACATATGTTTCTAAGTGTAAGGGTATACGTCTTCCTTTTTTTGATGGACAGGGGTGGAGTTACTCTTAAAGTGCGATTTTATCCTTTGGTTTTTTGACCGTCCTACTTGTGTTGTTAGGGCTATGTATTTTAGTACTACCTCTTGTTCTGTTGGGAATGTTGAGGCTGTCTCGATTGAATTTATGTTCTTACCTTCTGACTTTGGGAATCCTGTTGTTTGAGTTGGATGCCCAGTGGTTTGAATAGATCTCTCCCCACTATCGCCCTATGCTTGTTGGGAACCACTAAAGTGTCCGCCCTTCCGGCCCGCCAACCATTGCACTCAATGTCGCAGTAGAGCGTTCCGAGGTTCTTTATGAGGGTATTGGTGTAACTTCCTAATTGGACTGGGTGTTTCGTTCGGATCCACCATTTGTTGCTGTCTCTCGCTTCGATGTCTTTAGCGGACGTATGAATGTTAGTTCGAGTTTTTCTCAGATTTCTTGGGTCGACTTTTTCTCTACTTTTGTGTTGGGGAACTTTCTAGCTTGCATTTTACGTCCTCCAACGCCGACACTTATATATATGAGTGATTTGGCTTTTCTATCTGCCACGTCCCATGGCTTGTCGCCGCATAGTACGCCCATTCTATCTATTTGATTGAAATCGTTTTTCCATTTGGCTGTCGCCTGGTTATATCTCGTTAGTCTTTACCTCTCATTGTTTGTGTTGGGTTGTGGACTGGTTGTTCTTCCATTGGTTTGGGAGGGTAGATGACTTGTGTCGGTCTCTCTTGGAGTAACTCGTCAAGTTCGATATTTGCCTTTCCAACGAGGGCCATTTTGAGTTGGCTTCTCCACTTCTCCATGGTATGGTTGGCTTACTGCTGGGTTTGTCCCAGAATTGTTCAAGGCCCAATGTTGTTCGCCCTTTTGAATCTGACTGCGCCATGTCGCACTGTATTTGAATGCTTTAGATACAAAGCTATAATACTTGTGTTGAAAGAATAGATTCAGTGACAAGCCGTTTGAATTACACGTTTAGGCAGAACTGCGGTTAGCCAATTCGCAGTTAACGTATTAGTTTTGATGGAGTTCACAACTACTTGTCACTGAGAAAGAGAGTCAATCGTTCGACGATTGATTCAATGAACAACTAATGTGATAAATATGTACCACGTGTATGCTAGTAATAATTCACTGAACAATGATGGTAGAGTGATATAGGAGTACCACAGGCATTGAAACGTTTTTTAAACTTGAAAGGCGTATTGAGGACAAGTGAACCGTAATTAAACAAATTAAAAAATTAGTGACCTGCTTAAGAAAGCGAAGCAAAGCTTTTCTACTCTGATTTATTTTCGTTTCTCCCCAAAGTTCTACAGTGCTGTTTTCCTTGATTTCCCCAAAAACAAAAATCAAAGCATGTCATTACTTTATATGTAATCCCTCATTTTTGATGAAAGGTATAAAACTGTAAAGGGCTTGTTAATTGTGCTCCCCCATTGGCGGAGAGTTCAATATGCTCAAGATTTATGCTACTTGGTCAAAAAAAGTTGAAGCCAAATTGAAATTGATGTCAAGCAAATTAAGGATAGGCAGTTTTTTTTCTAAATATTTATCTGTTTCCAAATTTTTTCTGAAAAATGAAAAACTTTTTTGCTGGTTGTGTTTTTTTGCTTTTTTTTCATCAAATTTGTTATTTTGATGAGCCACGAAAAGTTTTTTTGGCACGATTCTATATGTTTGAGGGCTGTGAAACGCTGTAGTGTGCAGCCGTTATTCGCGAATTGATGTTATCTTTTTTGTCATCAAACTATTGTCCGAAATTGTATCTATAGAATTTAACACTATTATTTGCAGTATTTTAATACAACACTTTTGCTGAAAAAACTTTGCAGTTTCTAGGCGCTTTTATTAACCGTGACATTTTACCTGCGACTTTCACCACTCCTCCTGCAATATAGAGCCAAAGAAGTTCTTTAAGAGATAATTCATTGAAAAAAAATTTGTTACTATAATTTTCATTGATTTCTTCCCCCAATTAGTTAATTCACTAGATAATGTCATACTTTGAACGGCATGAGACAATTTTTTTTCTATCGAGACAAGGGAGAATTTACTGATTTTCAGAGGTCAAAGTGTCATGCTCTTGAACTACAAGGAAGAGTGTTAAGGACAACAAAACACGAGTCGAGCATCGGCTTAATTTCTAAAAAGAATACTTGTAACATTATCAGACAAACTGTTGCAGAAATGAGAGTTTGTATGATCACTCTACCATCATTGCAGAGTTGAATGAGCGGAATTCGATCTAACCCGGATAGTTATCCTCGAAACCGGATAGTTAACTTGTAAGAACATGCAAGTTTCTCGCAAAAGAAGGTTAACTTGTAAGAAATTTCAAGTTGAACCGTTGACTTGTAAGTTTCAGTCCAAAATGAAAAGCACATAAAAAATGAAATTTCTGTATAATTTAACACTAGGAATTTGCCATTTAAATTATAGTTGGGTGACATATGGACGCATAAAACAACGACTATCAGTTTCCTTGTGGTTTGAAACAGAGAAGGTCAAGGTTATTTCAATGAATGTTAATTTTGAATGTTTTTCGCTGAAGAAAAACATAACTCTTGAAAAAAACAAATTTGCAGAACTTGTATTCAATAATTTTGTCTGTGGTTAAATTTTTCTCCTGTTTAACCTCAACGTTCTGGCTGCTTTGTGTTTCTGTGAATTCTCTTTTTCTTTACTTTGCTATTTTGTTTTGCTTCTTTTTTGGTCGTTCATTTGTTTTTCTACATTGAGGACGAGAGGCAAACATTTTTTTTTGTAATACGTATTTTTTTTTCAATTACAGAAGAGAGAAGATGTTGATTGTGAATGCAAACAAATTCGAAGGTCCCGCTCTTCCAGTAAATTGCAACGCAGCAGATAAAAGTGAAAAGCGTTTTCGTGATTTTTTTTTGATTTCGTACGCAAATTTTTTCATTGTCTCTCAAGTCAACTACTGTGATGCATTAGATGCCTGGCTAATTCTGAGAAAAACAACAAAATAAGAACTGATAGGCAACATCAATTGAAAAATCAGCTAAAAAGGAATTTTTTTACTAAAAATCACTGATTTTTGTTTTCCGCATATTCCAGATTATTATCCTTACTTTTTTTCACATTCTTCATAAAACTTTAAAACTATACAAAATTGGTATTCTTTTGAGTAAGGTATCTTAACAATAGATTGAAGGTCCCGCTCTCCCAAAAAAATTGCTTCGCGGAAAAAAAAGAAAAAAAAAGTTTATGGAAACTTTAAATCGTGCAGTGTCTTTTTCCGTTTTTTTTGTGCTCTTTTTTCTCTTTTCCGTGCTTTTTATTTTTTGTTTTGTGCGCAACGTGTCCGATGTTTTTGTAGTTTCCTCTGTCTTTGTTTCTCTGTTTCTTTTTGCTTGTTTTTTTTTGTCTGAGCTGACTTTTTCTCTCTCTTATAGCTAGTTTGGATGGAGCAGGGAATTGTCGTCAATCCAACTTCTACACATTTACAAACCAAGAAATCAGAGAAAAAGGAAGTTGTGGTAAAAATGAAAAGAGAAGATTGCCTTAGATTAGTTTTTTGATGTTTTTTTGTGCCTTTTTTTGTCGGTGCCCGAAATATGTGTAAATTCGAATGTTGCGAAGTTTTAAGCGTTTTTAGTCCACGAAAAGATAATAAGGACGTATAATTTTTTTGCGAGAAATGGTTGTCTTGTAAGAGCCTAATAAGTTGAATGGTTATCTTGTAAGAGCCTTATAAGGCGAATGGTTATCTTGTGAGAGCCTTGTAAGTCGAACGGGTATCTTCTAAGTTTCTTGTATGCAGAATGCTTAACTTGCAAGAACTTGTAAGTTGGGTACTTAACTTGTAAGAACTTGTAAAGTTTTGGCAGAAAAACTTGTAAGGCGGTGCAACGCTTTATAAGAACTTGTCAGAAACTTGCAATTTCTTACAAGTTAATCATTCGAATTCAACCCGGGAGTTTTTATCGGAATTTTATAGCGATTTCAAAAACATAGGATCTTTTTCGTGTGCTTCCAGCTTAGTATTTATTTATTTAGTGAGCATATTATTTAAACCCCCAAACGCACGTGACATTTTTTACGTAATGATTTACTATTTAATGTCACGTGCCCTCTTTTGGGGGTTGCATACTGTACTGGGGAGGGCACAAACGGAAAAGATCATAAATTTTTCTCGGAAACTTAATTTATTTAACAAGATCTCAGTTGCTGAAGCATCCCAGGATTTGTCAAGATTTTGCATGTCATGACAAGATCTATCAAATTTTGTTTCCTTTGAAACAAATGAGTGCAAAGTTCTTCTAATAATATGCACCCACTAAGCGGGGGGGGGGGGTACAAGCGGAAAAAATTTAGATTTTTCCGCTTTTGCCTCCCAACTTTAGTGTGTTCATTTTATTTGGAACATGCCTCGCTCATACCTAATTTAAATAAATCATTAAATATCATAGTATGGAGGACGTGAATGATCCTACCTGTCGATTTGAGGGTAGTTGTTCATGCTGATTTGGCAAAATATCTGTTAATTGATTTTTTGGATCTTTTCCGTTTGTGCCCCCCCACCCCCCCCCAGCTTAGTGGGTGCATATGATTTGCACCCCCAGATGCACGTGCCATATTTTTACATAAAAATTTACTATGTAATGGTACCTGCTCTGTATTTTTTTTGGGGGGGGCAAACGTACTGGGGGCACAAACGGCAAAGATCCAGATTCTGTTTAAAACACTCACTTCATTAATTAGATTAATAGTCGTCACTAAACCGTTTTTTCAGGTGATTGAATTTAAACAATCCTTTGCCTTAAAATTCTTTGAAGACGAACTTTTAACGCCCCGGAAACAGATTTGCACACAAAATTTCCCGATTTTTGCAGCTCAAGATTTAAAAGGTGTTTAGTTTAAAACGCAAATGTGAGGATGGTGTCAGGACAATATACCCAATTCCATTTTACCCAATGCCATTATACCCAATGCTATTTTACCCAAACTGCCATTTTACCCAATGCCATTTTACCCAATGCCATTTTTAATTCACCCCATTGCTAAATTAACTAGAACGACTATTTAGCCGACTATAAAATAAATGGCCTGTGGGACTTGATATGAAACTATCACAACCGAACATGGGATTATATTGTCCACAAATATTTTAAATCGTCCTTCTAATAGCGACTAATGCTAATTTGTAATCGGATAATTGAACGAAAAGATCAAAGAGCATTGGGTAAGTTAGCATTGGGTAAAATGACTGGGTAAAATGGCATTGGGTAAAATGGAATTGGTGTTTTAGTGTTAACAAGCGAAAAAAACTCAAATCTTTTCTATTTTTTGTCGTTTCGCCTCTTTCAGCTGTTTCTCTCTATTCTCATTTTCACTCATCGAATGTTGACTGTGTTGCAAGTCGAGTTCAGCAGTCTTTCGGATATTTCATAAGAAAATTCAACATATTAAGAAATAAACGTTTGTAGTAGATTTATCCGGCAAACTCATCTATACATTCTTCATCTATGTTTTTTTTTCTGAAAACCAATACTTTAAAAGCTATAATTTTGGCAGAAGGAATATTCGAGGTCTGGGTTTCACGGTTTTTGTACCTATTCACGTGTCCAAAAATGGAAAGAGTTAGCGACAAAATATGATATTCGATTTGCTTCCTCGTGCATCTTTGGGGGGCACAAACGGAAAAAATCCGATGTTTGAATCTTAGACTGTTTGTCGCTACCTGAGATTGTAGGGTAACTTTTACTTATTAGAATATAAGGTTCCTATTCTATGGCGTGTGCTCTATAAATGTGAGACGGGGTGTATAACTCGTACCAAACTCAGTTGAGAAACATTAACTACTGCATCAGAATAAAGTTCAACACGCCATCACTAATGATTCAGAAGATAGGGGGGGGGGGGGGGTGGGGAGAGGGATTAGGGGGGATTAGGGGAGGGGGTGAGGGATGGAATAATGGGAAGGACCCATTTTTAGGTATGAAATAGATAATATTATTGGCAATCCATCTCTTGAGCCAAATGAAGTTCGGGCAGAGAAGATCCAACATTTTTTATCGTGTTCGAAGTTCACATTTAGCTGAAGTTATAAATATCACTGAAGTTCCTGCCCATATACTTCAAACTGGCAGAAACTGAGCAGATGTTCATCAGCTGAAGTTGTAATTCTGATGTACTCTGCAGACATTTCACCACAGAGCGATTCAACCCACTGACCAGCTGCCACTGGTTCCAGTTCTTCACATTCGATACTGCAGCGATTTCCCACGCACAAGAAAAACTCATAGCCCTCTCCATTCACTAATAATGAAAAAATTATAAGTGTATTGGTTTATTAACCTGAGCTAGCCACCATGAAGAAAAATAGTACCGACAAGTCATAAATTGCCATAACTATTTTCTTTGTATTTATTTACTTATATATTTATTTACTTATATAAAATAAGTACTAATTCCTGATAATTTTTTAAGTGAGTATTTAGGCTACGGATTTAGGAAGAAACATTCTACAACTGACGCTCTCGTTTACACTACTGAATTTATAAGACATAAAACAGATCAAAACAAAATTGTAGCTGCTGCTTTTCTAGACCTTTCAAAAGCATTCGACTCAATAAGCCATGTTATCCTTTTAAAAAAAGCTAGGAAGATTAGGTGTCGTCTCTAAAACCATAAAATTAATAGAAAGTTTCATCTCGGAGAGAAAACAAAGAGTTCTAACTAATAACGTAAATTCAGATGAGATTACTCTAGAACGTGGTGTGCCTCAGGGGACAGTGCTTGGTCCTCTATTGTTTAATATTCATATAAACTATCTGCGAGATCAAATTGTTAAAAACTGCGAGGTGGTACAGTATGCAGATGACACATTACTCCTTGCTTCCGCTCCTATACAACAAGAGTGCAAAACAATTATAGAAAAAAATGTAATATTGCTGACCAAATATTTCACAAGTCTAAAACTACAATTGAATCCATTAAAAACTGAATTCATACTATTCAGCCGCAACAGAAATTTCAGCAAATCTGAATCAACAAAAATCGGGAACAAAAATATTACAGAGTCCAAAAGAGTCAAGTATCTTGGGGTACATATTGACAAAAATCTCAGTTTCCAAGACGAAGTGAAGCATCTTTTAAGAAAATGGCACGTGGAATAAAAACAATTTATGCACTCCTTAATCGGATACCAACGTTTCTAATGAAAACGGTTCTGAACGCATTTGTTATCAGCCATCTACACTATTCATTACTGTTAATCCAATCAATAGACAAAAACTCTCTTATATCTTTTGAAAAGCAACTAAATTGGGCCATTCGTGCTTGTTACTCTAGAAATAGAATACACTCAACAAAAGATCTCATATAAAACAATCCATTCTCCCTGTTGAATATTTAATCAAATTGAAAAGAACCACTTATATGTGGAAACTGAGAAACTGTCTTTTACCCGCGTTTAATCATTTAGATGCCACAACCTTGCCCACTTGGTGCATCAGACAAAATTTAGAAGCTGTGACATATTTTTTGACTCTATATGTCACACTCAAAAATTAGAACGTTTCATTACAAAAACTGCATCAAAGGATTGGAATTCACTTCCTAAAGAACTAAGGTGTTTGGAAAAGACAAAAACCTTCCCAAAAGAATTGAAAAAATTTTCTATTAAATCTTTTTCTGATAATAAACAATATAAAACATATGGGTCGGTTCGTTGGAAATCTATCAGATATAAAAAAGTTTACTAAACCACGACTCATGAATCAACACTACCTGGTCGAGCTAAGAATTAAATTAATTTAATTTAATTACACTTATGTACTGAAATATATAACCACACTCCAGGCAGTATTATAACAATTGTCAAACTCTCTGTTACTTGTTATGACTGTTATGGTTAATAACGTGTTCTTTTTTTACCACTGTTCAGTTTTAATGTTTCTTCTAAGAAGAAACATTAAAACTGAACAGCGGTTAGCTTGAAAACTCACTTTATCATAAAAATTTATCAATTTTCATCAGGAATTACTATTTATTTTTAAAAATATTGTTCCACATATGACCGTTCGGTAGCGCTAACATATTTAACATTAGCTAACATATTTAAAAATTAGATTTAATAGATTCTATTTATCTGTTGTCAGGTATTCGACCGTGTGAGATGAAAAAGGCAGTTAATCGATTCTTTGGTCTGAATATTTAATTTAAAGGACAACTTGATCCACTTCTCAACTCTTTTTAAGACCAGAGATTTATTACCCCCCATAGTGACCTTTCAAAATTTTTAAGCTGTTTTTGTTCTCAAGTTTTGCTTGTTTACCCAGGTTTCGACCTTGACCTATGAAAAAACCATGCGCTGCCAGACGAGAACAACCTATGAAAAGTCTTTAGCGAAGAAGGCCACTTGACACAACTAATTTAAGCTCGACATTAGTCTGTTGCAAAAATTATCTTTGCGACACAAAATGCTGAGTTATAAAGAATGCCTGAGCTATTGTTAAGGGATAAATATAGGAGACTTTTTTTGTAATTTGTTTTTTGACTAAAAAATTATGTTTGATTTTATTGCCCACTATTCCTGCATTAGCCAGCAATTGTCAGATTTGATCTGTTGGAATTCTGAAAAATCAGTTTTTAACCAAAAATCTTAGTTGTTTTTTGTAAAACTGAAATTTCATATTTTTGGAAGTAAAAACACGGCGTTTTGGAAGAAAAGTAGACTTAGGAAAAAGTAGGCGAAAAAAATTGGACTTCGGAAAAAGAGTTTTGTTCAACCCGAATAAACATTTTTTGCTCGGTTATTAAAAAGCTATTCAACACATAAAAGGATCATGCTTGGTCCAAAACTTTCATAAAAAAAATTTTAATCGTCCAGTGACCATAGTGAAAAAAAATCGTTTTCCTCAACATTTATCAGGAAGCTCGATTTCGTAATATTACAATTAAGACATTCCCCACTAAAATTTTCGAGTCTTCTCGTAAGTCGAGACCTGAACCTGGTTTAATTTGATACGATTTGCAACGCTCTTAAAGGTTTGGGATTAATGATTACGAAATGTTTTCTTAATAAAAAAAAGAGTTTTCGGACAACTTAATTAAGGCTATAATTTTCAGAACAAATAATCATTGAAGAAAATTGTTAACAAAGTCGGTAGCAAAGTGACGTATTCAGCAGTTAAGAAAACATTTGAGTTTTGATTTATTTTGTTAAGATTAAATTTTGTGAAATTTGGGTTAAATTTGTTTAAAAAAGCCCCTCGTGTTTTTTTATATTATTAAGTAACTTTTAATAACAATTTTATAGATTAAAGACTTAATGCTAGAATACGAGTTTGGCGATTTCGGTAAAAAGGCCAAGTTGACTAACCGTAGCCAGGGGATGTGAGAATTCGAACTCTGTTGATTTTCGAGATCCGATTACCAACTGTGAACCTAGCAGCCAAGTTACTGTCATCCGTCCCCCAACAATTGTCTGAAATAAACAAAAAAATGAACAATTTGATTTCATAGGTACATTGAAATTGCGTGAATACTTTGCCCTGTCACTGCGTGAATGTTTTGCACTCTATACAGATTGGTGCATCTCAAACTTCCTTCCATTTTTACTGAATATTTGTAGCTTATTTTTTGATAACTCATTCAGAAAATGTTCAGCCATGATCAGAATTTAGCTAAGTTTACACGGTTTCTGATTTTTAGCTCGTATAAAATCCTTATACATTTAGATGCAGAAAAATCAGTTTTACTCTAGTCATTTCAAAATTTTCACTTATTTTTGATACAAAAAATGTTCAAAATTATTCATCCTATAGATTGAAGCAGAGAGTAGAAAATATCAATAGAGTATTATGTTTTTCATCGTTTTTGTTCAAAGCTTCAGTAGGAAAAATTCTTCAAATTTTAGCAAAGCTTATGAAATTGTTATTTTACTATCCAATTCAGACTTATAGTAATCGTCTGTTAATCGTATGTTAATCAATGTTAATCGTTTTTTGTCTTTGTTATTAGTCAATATTTTAATATAAAAACACCCACAAACTAATTGTTTGGATGGATGTTTTATGTTAAGCTGCGCTAAGTACTGCTCCAAAAGGTTCACAACAGAGCAGACACTATTTGCTGTCATGTACAGAACTGTGAAAAAAAATTTCTTCTTATTCTCTCAGATTATTTATGTCGTTTGAATTTGAAGACTATCCTCCTGTTTCTCAGAAAACAATTCGTGATTAAGCTTGGCACTGTAAAAAGTTGCAACACCTCCCCTATCAAAATTCTGATAGTATAGCGCCCAGAAATGAAAGCTACAGGTAATGGTAAGCCAGAATCAATATCTTAATTCAGCCAAGTCTCTTTAAAGCAAACAATCCCGGGTTGTTTTATTGTTTCCAAAGTTGCTGAGGGCAAATCAAAATTTTGTTTTAAGGAGCGAATGCTCCGCCATAGTAGCTGCAGTTGATGTTATAGCTCCCTCTGAGCCATCACAAACCTTTTTTACTTCAGCTAACAGTTTTACTTAGTAAAGTCTATAGGCAGTTATTTTAGGTTTGACCATCAATTTTCAATCCAGACTTTTTGTAGTCTCAATTTTTAAAATAATCTTTAGAAGATGTAGAAATTGGTTCCATTAAATGAAAGAGACAATTTGAAATGACTTTAGGGGAAAGCAGGAAAATTCAAGTCCTTGAAAGCACATTCATTCATTTTGATGTAATATATCATTTTTTTATTTCAGTTACACTTTCGATGTTTCAGTTCATATCAATGTGTCAAAAAAATTCATTTTTGACTTGAATGTTCAGACAATTCCAAAAAATCACAGAAAATCTTGAAACAGTTTGTTGCCTTGATCCAAAGTCTATTTTAATGAAAACGAATGAAACATTAACATAATCAGAAATCTATTGTGAGATTCTGTTTAAAGTGGCAAGATTTCTGAAGCTCGATTGAGGGAAGTAGACATCGTTATCCCTCCTGTAAAAACTTTCTCTTAGACTGATAATGAATATAGTTTAGTTTAGTGTGTCCTTTATAAAATAACTTTCAATTTATGAATTTTGGGTATACGCAAACTTAACGCTGCAAAAAATCACCGAAAATAGGATTTTCTAATTCTAGGTCTCTTTTGGTTGCTCATCTTTACACAAGGACAAAAACGTAAATAATTCAGTGCGTTATCTTCAGTATTGTGGGTGAGATTGACGTTTGAGTTATGTTAAAAACCATCGTAACTTTCCTTCGAATTCTTGTGCCGTTTTTGTTAAGAATTTTTCTTTTCATATCAGGCGAATAACTGGCAAAAAGGGCGATTTTTTTCATCCTCTACTTGAGTTGTTCTTTTGTTATAGGTCCTGTATTTGTGATTTCCAATGATTCAAAGCTTTAGTTTCATTAATATTCTTTATTAGCACTTAAGTAGTATTTCCATTGTTTTTCAAGCACTTAACTGATACCACGCAATTGTTTGACGACGTTATGCAGCCCATGTCAGACAAAGATTGTCATGTTTTAACTTCCATAGTTTGTAACCACTCATTAAAAAACATCTTTTTCTCTTTCAATGGGTTCATTTGTTTGTGTGTTCAATAATTTCCGTCGTAAGGCCTAATTTTGATGTTTTTCGTCAAACACGACAACCTTAACAATGACTGATGGCATTAATACGTAAGGCAAGCAATGAAAACCAAGCATAATATTTTAAGACTTTTGTCGTGAATCCACATGTTTTCTTGCGTCGAAAGGAGGATTTTTCAAATTTACGCAAATTTTGAGTTAGAAGATATGAGTAAGAAACAAACAACACGAAAAGACACGAAATAATTGAATTAACAGTTTCATTTTTTTGATGTTTTAGGCATCATTGTTTAAGAGCAAAACTTCTGTCTCCTCTGTTTAAGTTGCGTAATAAAGCGTTTAAAAGAAGAGCGCAACCGTTCGGCTGGTCATTTCTGTTTTCTCGAACGGGGTTGGATGAGTAGGGGGATACGTGTTTTGGATACATTACCCCAGTCAATTGTATGCTCTTATGCATCTTGCTCAATTTCAGAATTTCTAAATTTTCAAATTTTTTTCTGAAATTAATACGGACATAATAAGGAATCAAAAACTTAATGTTCAGTAAAAAATCATTAAACAACCTATCTTGTGTTTGTTCAGATCATACTGCAAAAAAAAAGCTCTTAGAGAGCCATGCTTCAATACTGATTTATCCTTTTACTATTGGAATAGCCTCAATTAGTACTGATATAATATGACACTCAGGTCTGGGATGGTACCCGATACCAATTGTCCTATCCCAAATTTCTCTGTCTGGTGAGAGTTCTATCATTATTATAATTTGTACATTTTCTGAAATATGAGATAAGACCTAAAAGCGATAATCAACTTGCTTAATTTGTTAGGCGCGATCCGATTTAGACATTAATAAACGGGCTTTTAATTACCCTAAAACTCCTCAATTTCACCTAGTTATCAGCTTATAAATTTATGGTCCCTGCTCTATCTTTTAATGCTGTGAAAAAATAATTGCACCAGCTATGTAGTTATAGGTTAAATTTTTAAAAGGTTATTTTACCTGTGCTATTGTCACCATTGAGTACAGACCAAATGTCAGAAGATTGCTCCTGATATGGTGTCAAATCAAGTTTACTGTAACCAGCTGCTCCTGAAATAATTATTCAGAAAATTTTTGTAGCAATTTATTGAACTTTACTCTACTCAATATTGTTAAACCGATAGAATTCAGATCATGAGATTAATAATCAATGATCAGCTTTTTTTGCTGCCTCAAAATTGACATAAATTCTAAAATGCTGAAAGGGTGACGGGAAACACTGTCTTGTTAGTTGAGACACATCAATTGCTTGTAAAATTTCGCACCGTCTATTTGTTCTGGGTTATCTTTATTTCGAAGCAACTTGAGAGGATATTAATGGCAACGACAAAAAGTTTCTTCGCAATTTATTGTAAAGAAGTATGTTTCGTGCGACACTGTACGGCGTTGTTAAATTTTTAAGGACAAATATATCATTGCGCGCCAATTTCCGATATTCAAATTTCAATAAATTTTGCGTTTTTGTGGAATTAAGTGACAAAACATGCCACTTTGGACGATGGAATTTAGTTAGGCAAAACGTAGAAATATGATATTCATATCTGGGAAAGGGCTTATATTTTGTCACGAAAATTCACGTAACCCAATTCCACCAAATTGATTCCACCATTGTAATTAGCTTGACACTTTATTTCCCGAATTTTATTAGAAATTAATTGAGACTCATTTTTTTTGTTTATAGTACTATGAAAAAACACCACTTATTGTCTTCCTAATTCCTTAATGGGATCCTGAGGAAAATTTGTGAAGTTAATCATCAATTAGGTTTTCCTTTATTTGGTAACTATAGATACTGTAACCGTTTGAAAGGGTTTCGTGAAGAGGAGTTATTTATAGTGCAGAAAACAGGGAACTATGGCGTGAAAATGAGTGACGAAAGATTGTCCAAAGTTTTAACGCTAGCCGAAAAAACATGTTTTGTGAAAAATGAGAACGCTTTTACCCCATTTTGAGGCAATTTTGAAATTCCCAATTTTGAACTAAATTAGCCCGGTGTCAATCGTTTCCAAATAAGCTTACGACTGTAATCATAAAATCTGAAAAAGCCCGAAAAAAATGATGAGTATATATTTAGACGCGAAATTAGCCAAATAATGATGAAGATAAATACAGTTATCTAAAGCGCTTCATCCCTTCTCTAAAAAACAGTTGATGCAAAATTGAAAAACAATTGAGTTTTTAATTATTTTTTATTCTAGTACGTAACGTTTATCCTTTTTAGCTTGAGAAAAACCTGCAATACATAGAAAGATTTCAAAATGATTACGGCCACCAAATGTTTGAGGCCTGGAGGGCGTGGAGTCAAAGTTTTGTTGATGCCAAAAAGATTCTACTGTCAGGGATTTCAAATACCATTTCTTTAAAAGCTGAATTGTGAGTTTTTGATAGCGCCGAAATATGATGCAGCTGAATATCTGCATAGTATTATAATACGGTATTAAAAGTCTCCATGCTGTAAAATACACGCTAAGGCATGACCAGTGCTGTTCCCCAACATCTACATGAACCTATCTTGATATAAAACTTTGCTTCTTTTTAACTAATGACATTCTCTCAGATCTTATAAGTTTATCTAAGATCCCATAGAACCATACATGAAAAAAAATTGCTAGCGCAGCAGTCTTATTGCTTAGAATTGTCGCAGTTATTTGCAAATTGTTTGCTGTTACTAGCTAAATTTTGCTAATTGTGAATTTTTTTGCGAGAAATCATGCTAAAACTTTATATTTTGTAATAACCAAAGAATCAAGAATTTAATATAATATCTTTCAGAGTTCTAGCCAGGTAAAAATTATAAGTGCTGATTAAACATTTTTCCACACAAAGAAAATTTGCAAATAACTGCGACGATTCTATTTTTCACACATTGCTGTAGGAAATAAAAAGGGACGAATTGAGCAGTTACATCCGATTTTTTCTATTATTTTACCTATTATCCATCGGTTCAAACGAGTGATTGCCCCAAAATGAAATTAAAGATTTTACAAGATGGACCCTGTAGATTCAAAGTACAGCGACTAATCCTTAACCCGATTTTTTATGCTTTTCAGTGGCTGACCACAACTTAAAATTGGGAACAAAATGCCTTTCTTTTCATTTTGGTTTTTAACCCATTTAGATGGGGGTGTCATCTCACAATGACTGTACTGCCAGGCCGCCAGTAATTAGCAAAATTATGAATGGCTCAAACTACTGGAACCAACCATCTCCAGAACTGCCGTATAGCGTGTAAATCTTTAAAAAAGCCAGAACAATCGTTCAATTTTGTTGAGCTTATATACCATCTGATAGTCGCTACAAATGCAAAAATCAGATTATGATTATCACAAGTTAGTCCTAACAGTTGAAACAAAATGCTTTTCAATTTATTTTTCAGGGATTTTTTAAAATTTTTTGTTGAAATAAATATGCCGAGACCGTATTCACATCGATAAACAAGTACCTGTTTGTTGATTGTCTTCCAGCTGTTGAATATCTCTTTCGTTCTTTTGAATAATCTCCAAAAGAGTGGTTACCTGTCCAGATTCTAATAATGAGCCAAAGTCGCTGCCATTGTATTCACTGTTTAATCCAGATAAAACCAGCAACTGAACCGATGCTTCGAGTTCATTCATCGCATTCCCGAGAAATGCTGGAATAAAAAATCTTTGATAGTGAAAAAAAATTGTAAGGAAAACAAAATTTAAGTTATAAAAGTTTAGCTCAGAAATAATAAGTTACTAGATTTTAGTCCGAGAATAAAAACAGTTAACTACAATCACTGCTCTTTCATATCAGACTACACTCAAACGATTTTCGTGACGGAAAACTTCTTGGTCAAAATTTTCTAAATTTCTTCCAGATATCACTTCTAGTGGAACATGTATGTATAAAAGATTCCAAAAGAGAACTCCCAGAAGCACATTTGTGGATTGTTAATTTTTTTAAAAAAAAAATTCAGATGTTCATCTCCAGTATCAATATTTTCAGTGTAATAAACAATAAATAAATAAAAATTAAAAACAAGAAAAAATTTTAACACAAAAAATTTGGCGATACATGATGGTTCATAGCCATTAAAAGCCATGTTCCAAATTTTTTTCTTTCTTTTTTATGTGGACAGAAACTAACTCGATTGTCAAATGAGAAATTATTATTTCGATTTATCCAAATTGACCAACGGCCGAGAAAAAAAATTTTGCGGGCCACATTTTTGGGTTCAAAAATGTTTATCTTGGATGCAGCAAAAAGGATTGCATAAAAAAGTTTATTAAGCGCTGGAACTACAGCTAATGAACTGATAAGTTGCAATTGTGAAACATTTTTCCGGAAGAAAAACAGAAATCTAATTACCTTAACTGAAGAAATATATAAATGTAATCTTCAAAAGATAGAGACTTCAAGAATTGTCAAAACTTTTTGGAAACCATGAAAATTATTCTGCTTACAAACACACTCTTGGTGTCCATTCCAAAATTTTATTTCAGCAGTTTCCCACAACAAATATTTCTATGCTGGCTTCCAAATTTCAGAATTTTTTTAAATAAGAGATATGAAATATAGCTTTTTATTGCGTTTAGTGCTCCTCGATTGGTGTATAGATTTTTTTCGCCCCTCACCGAGCGATTGAATGGAATATTTTGGTGACCAATCAGAAAAAATTGAAGAAATTACAGAAAAACTTTTAATTGATTTCCTGTGAAACATCCAAGATTCATATATGATTTGTATGATCCTACTAGGAAATTCGTTTTGGTTTGTACTTTATAATCTATGGTTTCTCATCAGCTTTTTTTGTCTGTTTGCTTCACGCGCAGGATTGGAATCTCGGATAAAATGATTCTTAGTTATACAGTAATTAATCCACGGCATCAGCTCTCTTTAAAATGGATAATCACATATATAATCTTACTTGTAAGGAGAAGGCGTTTGCAGTACTAATATAAAAACTAAAGATTCCTGTGTCACCACTTTTTTGTAGTCATACAAGGATCATATATGATGTCATACAAATCATATCGTGTTTCCCAGTACGGTCCTTGCATGACTACTAAAAAATCATATATGATCCTTGAATGATTACACAGAAATCATATATGAACCTAGTATGATTACCAAGAATCATAGATCTATTTTTCATAAATCTTTTTTTCCATTTCTGTATTTTTTTAAATTTTATTCGGTAAGGCATCACTTTGTAACCCGCTAAAAAGACTCTAACGTACAATCTCATTTACAAAATTGAACACCAAATGAAGGAGTAAGTCCAAATAGATAATAACGTTTTGACATTCTCTAAAGCCAGGTAACAGTTACAAATGCTCATTTATAAGAAACATTAAAAAAAATTGCATATAACCTCAAGTTCCTTTTGTGAATATATTCAAATTACAAAGATTCTTTTAGCGCACACAAGAAATCAAATGTGGATTGCAAATGCGATGCAATAATTTATTATATCTTTTGACTACATTATATGAGAATTTGTGGCACTAGTCAATAATAATTTATGTGTCATATGCGAACTTGTATAATTTGCAAGAAGTTAAAAATTAATACAAATTGAAAGTTATATAGTTTTTAGGCTTAGATTTTTTTAATGATCCCTGTATGATTTTTAGGAAATCATATATGATCCTTGTATGACTACCAAGAGTTAAAACAAATCATATATGACCTAGTATGATTAATAAGAGTCATATATGACCTAGTATGGCCACTAAGAATTTTGTATGATGAATAACCCGGGTTAGTTGGTTTTGTTAGTCATTGTTTCTTAACAAATTCGATTAAACAAAATCTTTGATATGTATTATGGTTTTATCATATATGGCAAAATTATGTAAGAATAGCCTTGAATGGGTTGAGTTTGTGTTGAATAAGCGGCGAGTGCGTTGATATTGCATAATTTCAACACCTTCACAGCAGTCACCTCAAAATTATGTAAAAACTTGCGGCAAATTTAAATGATAGTTACCGCTTCTCTTTTATATATTTTTTGCAAAAATTCCTCGGCCCGGGAAGTTGCGGACCATAATTTCCGAACTGTAGTAATTGATCATGCCATATTTGCGGAAGTAAAAAGATACATACAAACGGACAAAAAAGGGTGTTTTTATAGCCCCCCCCCCCCCCAATGAAACCATAGCCCCGCATTGTGGTATAGTTAACATGATGAGGGGCTTTACGTTATCTGACCACTAGGTGGGGGGGGGGGAAGGGGGCTATAAGGGGAAGGACCCCAAAAAAGATCGAATTTGTTTCTAACCTTGCTGCTCCTCGATAAGCGCCAATTTCTGTGACGTATCTGCCGCATTCTCGTCAAGAACCGCCTGCATTGCCTGCGTCTGACTGGTCAAATTTTCAAGACTTGTCCGTATTTCGTCAATTTGAGCTAAAAAGGGAAAGGTGAACTAATGGCTAAAAAATTTGGGAATCGATTCCATAAGTCTCTACACCTCCCCCCCCCCCCCCCCAACCCACACAAAAGTTGCGCTGATGCCCTCCACGTCAAAAAAAATCAGCTCTAATCTCTAATACAGAATCTGAATTGGTACTTACTTTGTCTAATTCAATGAAGTACAATCAACTTCAGAAAGTTTTGTTTTACAGGAGATTGTTTGCGGAAAATCCAATCAAAAGTAATGTTATGCTTTTGACGCAAGAAGTACAGAAAGCTGACAGGAACCTCAGCGGGGGCCGACCAATTTTTCAAGATGGTCGATTTTTGTGATTATCTATCCAAAAAGGGGGGAGAAAATCACGCTGCCAAAATTGGTCGTCCCTGCACGAGGCTCAGGTCAACCTTTTACGTTACTAACTTATCACCTGCTTACACACGCACGCACGGACGCACGCCCACACGCACGCACACACGCACGCACG